>NC_056727.1:1252564284-1252649179 GCF_019279795.1 Protopterus annectens
AAGCCTAGCCAACAAGGTTCTCTGGCTTACGCCACCCAAGAAAGTTATTTTCCTGTGCCACTGTTGAGCAGAGACACAGAAGTGATCCTTGGGGTGTATTTCCTATTTCCCATCCACTCATCAAGATATTTATTGAGGAGTGCTAATGAAGAACTTTGCCTGACATAGATGGGTAGCCTGTTCCAGAGTATGGGAAGTCTCTGGGACAGTAATCTATCCCTCCAGCATGTCATGTTTATTGTGGTGACAAGGTTTAGGTCCTTAGAGCGTGTAGCTCAGAGGGATTGGGATTTCTTTAGGTCTAGCATGTCCAACAGCTCTGGGTTTGACATAGCTTTATATGTTAGGCAGAGATCACCTCGGAGTAGGCAATATGCTACGGAGTAAAGCTGGAGTTTTTCGAGTTGCACAGTACAATGCTGAAATGGGATTGTTTTATGAATACGAACAGAACAGGTTGCATTATTAGCTAGAGTGCAGACGCGTAAGGCCAGGGAAGTTGCTCTTTACACCTAAGGCTGCACAGACTCAGAGTTAGCAAATTTGCAGATGCAGGGGTGTGGGGAGGGCATATGGCTTTTCACCTGCATACCCCACTTTTTTGTGAAAGTCAACATTGTGCACCATCAGCTTTCTGTTTTCTTTGTTTTGTATTTCACTCCTCTGTCTGCAGAATTACTACAGATATGAACACACGGACTTTCAACATGATTACTCCAAAGAGAGTATTTGCAGCCCTGTAATGTATTAGTGAGCGGTCCTGGTGGTCAATTAAGTTAACTAGGACAATGTCTAGGCAGTACTGAGTACATAAAAAGACAAGACTACTTTTTCACAGTTTGTGATAAACAACCCAGATTCAACCAATTTAATTACTTTGGAAGGTAGATGAAAGCTGTAAGGACTGAAGAGGTTCCGTACTTCAGTCACAAAGAGCATGGCATTCTCAAAATGGATCTAGTGATGACACAGTTTAAAGAGAATGAACAACTATAAGCTGTGTACAGAACAGAGAGAGTTTCCCTACCTATAATGCAAAAAGAAGAGCTGTGCACAACGGAAGATGGGAGCTTTATGGAATGACTGAGGCAGCCGACAGGTGTGCAACCATTGTGTCAGTCCTAAAGAAGGAAGGAGAGTGGGAAATCTGCACCGACTTAAAATGACTAAATGAAGCAGTTAAGAGTGAAATATTGACTTTATCTATTGCATAGGATATACTGGCAAAGCTGAATGGAAAAGTACAGTTGTGTACACTTACCATAAATGTAGATGTTCGAGTGTATTCGCTGTTGCAGTCATCACATTTGGGTTATCTGCCTGAAGGTAGCCCTCAGCCGGCCTGAATACCAGAGTCTTCGAATTTCTGCATCGGATGCTCTCTCTTCTTCCATGATGTCAGGTCATCATGGGTATAAAACATGCACCCAATGCCATTATATCAGTTTTTCTTGCCCCAGATGTCAGGTGCCCCCACAGTAGGAAGCAATTATATGGTATGGTACACCCCCATCAAAAAAGCAAATACACCAGAAAAAATAAATATACTAAACAAAAAGGAAAGGTAGAGCCAAGAGAAGGTAGGGGGCTGGAGGGAGGGTAACCAGGACTGCAACAGTGAATACACTCAGACATCTACATTTATGTAAGTGTACACAAAGTACAGTTTTGTACCTACCATAAATGTAGATGTCCGAACAGGATAGCATCTGCAGTCCTAACAAATGGGTTGTCCTGTCGTCAGGCAGCCCTTCGGTCGGCCGGATTCCAAAGTCTGGGTCTGGCCTCGGCTGGTGTCGCACTTCACCCGACGTCATCTCTCCTGGTCTTCGGGTATAAAGGCATCAGCCGACGCCATTTTCCTCAGTGTTTCTTGCCCCAGATGCCAGTTGCCCTCTTGGAAAACTAAATTTTGGATAAATGCCAATGTTTCCAAAAAAAAAAAAATAGTAGGCAAACACAAAAAATAAGCATGTATGTACATATATACAAACAAATACACCATAAGAGATCCCCCCCTAGCTAGCTATTAGGAGGGTAAATACCCTAGGAGTACCACAGAGGGGAAGGAGGGTGGGTAATCCTGACTGCAGATGCTATCCTGTTCGGACATCTACATTTATGGTAGGTACAAAACTGTACTATGTCCTTCAAGGATGCATCTGCAGTCATAACAAATGGGTAGAATACCATAGCCAAACTAGGGGAGGAGGAAGAAGAATTATGGTGTAGTTAGGATCCCTTGCAAAACAGCAGTGGCAAACCCTGCTCGGGATCTAGAATATAGAGGTAAGTTGTAATGCTTGGCAAATGTATGCACGGAGGTCCAAGTAGCCGCCTCAATAATGTCCTTGGTAGCCACTCCTCGTAAGAAAGCTGTGGTAGTGGCTGTAGCCCTTGTAGAGTGAGGTCTTATGTTCTGTGGAATTTGCTTTCCATGGTAGGAGTAACAGAATCTTATGCAATTTCCTATCCATTTAGAGATTGTCTGTTTGGAAATTGCTTTTCCTTCCCTTCCTGTTGCATAGGCTACTAAAAGCTGGTCAGTTTTTCTGTTACCTTTGGTTCTGTCCAGGTAGTAGCGTAACTGTCTATGTACATCCAAGGTATGCAGCAGTCTTTCCCCCCTGTTCTGTGGATTGGGAAAGAAGGTAGGTAGGTGGATTGCCTGGTTTAGAGACACTCTGGATACCACCTTAGGCATAAATGTAGGATTAGTTCTCATGGACACTATTTTGATGGAAGATTAGGAAGGGTTGTACTGCCATTAAGGCCTGTAGTTCCGAAACCCTTCTTGCTGAAGTAATTGCCAGTAGGAAAGCAGTTTTCCATGATAGGTGTTGAAGATCTGCTGTTGCTGCTGGTTCAAATGGAGGGAGTGTCAATTTTTCTAGCACAAAGTTCAAGTCCCATGCTGGTAATGGTGGTTTCCTAGGAGGTTTTACATTCTTGATTCCTCTGAGGAACTGCCTGAGTAGAGGATGTGAGAAGACAGGGGGATCGAAGCTGTATTCTGCAGAAATAGCTGATGCATGTATCTTGATGGAGGAATAGGACAGGCCTGTATGTAGAAGCTCTGCCAAGTACTCCAGGATGTTAGCAATGTCTATCTTTGACACATCCTTTCCTCTTTCAGTACTCCAAATGACAAACCTTTTCCATTTTCCTGCATAGCTTCTTCTTGTTGAAGGTCTGCGGGCTTCAAGGATAATGTCTTTCACCCTTTGGGATAAGTCTGGGTTAGTTGCTGTTATGTGATGTTCCAGGCAGTCATTTGCAGAGTTTTGAGGTTTGGATGCATGATGTTGTAGTTGTTCTGAGTTAACATCAAAGGCATCAGGGGTAGTGTCCACATCCTCCCCCGAGACATGCTCCTCAGCAATGGATACCAGTGTTGTCTTGGCCAATTTGGAGCTATCAGAATTATCCTTGGACGTTCCTCTTTGATTTTCAGTAGTACCTTGTGCATCAAAGGGAGAGGTGGAAATGCATATGCTGTCAGGCCTTTCCAACTGAAGGATAGAGAGTCCACCTTCCATGCTAGTGGGTGGTATGTCCTTGTGCAGAATTTCTTGAGCTGGTGATTGAGTGGGGATGCGAATAGGTCTATTTGTGGCATTCCCCATTTCTTTGTGATGGCCTTGAAGATGTCCGGGTGTAGCATCCATTCGTGAGCATCCGAGGTAGTTCTGCTTAACATGTCTGCTAGGATGTTTTCTTTTCCGGTACAAATATTGCCTGTAACTGGATGTTGTAGCTCAGAGCCATATTCCAAAGGTCCAGAGTCATTCTGCATAGGGGGTATGAATGAGTGCCTCCCTGTTTGTTGATGTACCACATGACTGTGGTGTTGTCTGTCCTTATCATTAAATGGCCTTCTTTGAGGAATGGTCTGAAATTCTGGATTGCTAGTTTTACTGCCAGCATTTCTTTTTGATTTATGTGCAGGTGCAGCTGGTCTGGAGTCCATAATCCTTGTATGCATTTGTCCAGCATGTGTGCCCCCCAGCCTAGATCTGAGGCGTCCGTTGTGATGGTTTGGCTTGCTTGAAATTTGTGGAAAGGCAAGCCTGGGTTTGACTGGCATGCATGGGCCCACCATAGGAACTCTTGCTTCAGGCATGGGATTAGTGGGATTTCGGTTTCTAAGCTGTGCCTGTGTTGAGACCATAAATTCTTTAGGTACCACTGTAGCTTTCTCATATGCAGTCTGGCATGGGGGACCAGGATTATGCATGATGCCATGAAGCCCAAGGCCTGCAGTACTTTTCTTGCTGTTAGTTTGTTCTGTTTTGTTAATGCCAAGAAGTAAAGAGGGAGTTGTTCTTGTTTTTCTGCAGTTAGGAATGCCATCTGTTTTACTGTGTCCAATTCCGCACCCAAGAATGTTCTTGTTTGGGATGGTATCAGTCTTGACTTTTTTAAATTGACTGTGTATCCCAGGGCTTGTAGTAAGCAAATGACTCTTTGTAAGTCTTTTGTCAGCTTGCTTTTGTTGTCCGCTTGTATCAGGCAGTCGTCCAGGTATGGATAAATTTGGATTCCCTGTAGCCTGCAATGAGCGATTACTGATGCCAGGCATTTTGTGAATACTCTGGGCGCAGTAGATAAGCCAAAGGGCAATGCTGAGAATTGATAATGCTCTGATCCTGCAAGAAATCTGAGGTATCTTCTGCAATTTGGTCGTATGGGGACGTGCAGGTATGCCTCCTTGAGATCTAGAGTTACCAGCCAAAACTCCTTGCCCAGCATGGGAAGAAGTTGCTGAAGGGTCAGCATTTTGAATTTTGGGACAATGATGAATGTGTTTAAGACGGACAGGTCGAGAATAGGTCTCCAACTTTTCTCTTTTCTTGGTACTAGGAAGAGTCTGGAGTAGAATCCTTTGCCCTGTTCTGTTAGTGGTACTCTTTCCACAGCTCTCATCTTTGTTAATTGAGCTATCTGTTTTAGAGCTTCTGTTTTTGATTTGGAGGTAGGTTTGGCATTCCTCTTTTCACTGGTAAGGTGTGGAAGTGAAACCTGTAGCCTTGGTCTATGGTTTGCAAAATCCACTTGTCTTTTGTGATATAGTGCCAATTTTTTGAAAATAAAGCTAACTTTCCGCCTAAAGGTGCTGCTATTTGTTCCCTGGTAGGCTGTGTCAGAGCCAAGTCACTGTGATTGTCCTGGTGCAGTGGCAGTGGTTGTGTCTGTGCCTCGCTGGTTATTGCCTTGCCACTGGCGTCCTCTGTAGGCACCTCCTCTGGATTGATTTCTGCCTCTGGTACGTCTATTCCTGCCTCTCTGAGATTTTGAGGAGTCTGGAAAGGACCAATTTTTGGAAGGCCATTTCCTGCTAAACCTTGGGGGCTGAACCTGTAAGAAATCCTTAACTGTTTGTACAGATTTTGCCTTCTCTTCCATTTTCTTCATTACTTGCTGAGCAGGAGTACCAAATAGACTGGCCCTATCCATAGGAGCATCTAACAGCTTTGCTTTAACATGATCCGGCAAGACCTGTTCTTTCAACCATGCATGCCTTCTTATAACAGTGCCAGTCATGGCTGATCTAAATGAAGCCTCCAGTGCATCATAGCCACATTTTAAAGAATGGTTACTAACCTGCTGAATGTTATTCACCATTTCTAAAACATATTTCTTATCTAAGGAGTCATCAGAGGACAATTTCTTAGTTAACTGATCAAGCATAAACTCTTGGTATTGGATCATATGAAACTGACAGTTCAAAGCTCTAGCTGAGAGAGTAGCAGAGGTGTAAACTTTCTTCCCCCACCTCTCTAAGGACCTGGATTCCCTTTCAGAAGGGAGAGGGTTTTTTGCTGAGGTCGAAGCTACTGCCTTAGGCCCCTGGGAGATAGTCTCAGGATCTGCAAGTGGGGCTTTGAATAGGTGGTGATGAGTGTCTGGTACCCTGTAAAACCTATCTGGTTTGGCAGGGGCTGGAGGTAAAGTATCAGGAGCAGTGCAAACATCATTAAATGCATCATCCACAACAGGCAGAACTGGAGGTATAGCTAAGGGCCTATGTTGTGGTAAGTGTAGAAAAGTCCTAAGCCTTTTTCTTGAATCTGAGAAATCTTGTCCCTGCCATTGGAATTGTTCTCTCATGGCATGTAAGGTTTCCCCAAAGGAAAATTCCTCTAGTGGAGAGGCAGATGGAATAGATTCTTCAGCATCGGAATCTTCATAAGTAGAAAAAGGAGCCTCTGGATGGTCTGTAATGTCTGAGTCATCCGAAGAATCATCAGAGGACACTGGCTCTGGGGGCTCTGCTCTAGGTCTCTTTTCTGGAGGCTGAGAGGCCCTGTCTGGGTGAGATTGGGATCCCCTTATTAAAGAGATGAGATCCTCTGCCAAAGTAAGCATTTGTGAACTGGAACTGGGCCTGTGTGAGGGGGGCTTAACAGGCACTGATTTAGCAGTTTTGGCTGCTTTAGCCCTGGCAAAGGCCTTAACAGACATGGCTGCAGGAGGCCTAGCAGCACCACGTGCTGGGGTAGAGACATCCAAAGGGATGGTGTCTGATAATTCAATAGGAACCACATTAGTAGGCAAAACTTCAGAGGCCGATTCAACTAGGGTAGCAGGAGCCTCGGTAGTAGTCATGGATTCGCTGAAGATTGACCCGTTTGCTCGGTTTCGCCGAAACTGAGACACTCGCGTTTGCTTAACCGTGGTTTCGTCGAAACCGCGGACCGAAGTGTCGGCCTTTTCTTTGCGTTTTTTAACAATTTGAGTAGTCGGAGGATCCAACGGCATAATGTACGCAAAATCTGAGCCGAAAAACTGTTCAGCAAACTCCGACCGACGCCTAAGCGTTCGTCGGTTGAAGGAAGCACAGGCTAAACAGGCTGCTACGTCGTGGTCTGGGCCTAAACAAGGTAGGCAGTATGAGTGGAAATCCTTATTAGGTATTTGTTTCCCACAAGTTAAACAATTATTTACTTTTTCTGACATCGGCTGAGGCAAGAAAGAGTCCCCAACGGGGTACTTAGCTTTTTAGAAGTCTTCGAAGTAGTATTCGGTAGTAGTAATCTCTGGATCTGACCGACCGGCACTTGCGAACAGCTTCTGCTTCAGGCGCCACACGGCAAGAAAGACTGAGGAAAATGGCGTCGGCTGATGCCTTTATACCCGAAGACCAGGAGAGATGACGTCGGGTGAAGTGCGACACCAGCCGAGGCCAGACCCAGACTTTGGAATCTGGCCGACCGAAGGGCTGCCTGACGACAGGACAACCCATTTGTTATGACTGCAGATGCATCCTTGAAGGACATCTGCACTATGTTCTTCATGTTTCACTGTTGCAGTCATCACATTTGTGTTGATTCCCAAAGCTAAGGAAGGGAGGAGGAAGTTAAAGAGCATTAGGACCAGCTATTAAGCCCTGCAAGACTGCAGTGGCAAATCCAGCTCTGGATTTAGATAAGATAGGCATGTGGTAATTTTTGGTGAAGGTATGTACAGAGCTCCAGGTAGCAGCTTCTAGGATGTCCCTGGTAGGGACTCTTCTGAGAAAGGCTGTAGAGGTAGATGTAGCCGTGGTGGAATGTGATCTTATCCCCTGTGGAGTAAATTTTCCATGGTGCTTATAGCAGAAATTAATGCAATGGGCTATCCATTTACAAATGGTTTGCTTTGAAATGGTCTTCCCATCTGCCCTTGCAGCAAAGGCAACTAGCAGCTGTTCAGATTTTCTGAGAGGTTTAGTCCTGTCCAAATAAAATCTCAGTTGTCTGTGCACGTCCAAAGAGTGCAAAATTCATTCTCCTTTGTTTTGTGGATTCAGGAAAAAGGGAGGCAAATGAATGGACTGATTTAGGGCCACACTAGACACCACCTTGGGCATAAAGGAAGGACTGGTCCTGATGGAAACCCTGTCTGCATGGAAGATAATGAAGGGCTCCACTGCCATGAGGGCCTGTAATTCAGACACTCTTCTTGCTGAAGTAATGGCTAGATGGAAGGCTGTTTTCCAAGAAAGGAATTTCAGCTCTGCTGTTGCAGCTGGCTCAAAGGGGGGAAAAGTTAAGGTCCCAGGCTGGAGTGGGAGCTCTCCTGGGGGGGGGGGGTCTTAAATGTTTGGCCCCTCTCCTTAGCAAGGGGTGAGAGAAGAGGGGTGGCTCAGTATTATAATGCTCTGAAATGGCAGAGGCATGAATTTTATTTGACGAGAAGGTTAGGCCCCTGTGGAGCATTTCTGTTAAGTACTGTAGAATATGAGGTAAGCTGGGCACCGTTGTGTCCATCCCCTGAGCCAGGTTCCAGGAACAGTATCTTTTCCACTTTTCAGCATAGGATTTTCTAGTACTAGGCCTCCTTGCCTCCAGAATGACATCCAGCACCTGCTTACTGAGGGATGCTACAGGACAGCTCAGGGAATTAGCTAGGCTGCAAGGTTCAGGGTTTGAAGCTGAGAGTGCAGAACCTGACCCGCCTGCTGGGACAGCAGGGAAGGGGTCTGAGGCAGGTGCCATGGTTGCAGCAGTGTCATACTGTGCAAGAGGGGGTACCCAGTGCTGACATTGCCAGTCTGGTGCAATCAGTATTGTATTTGGCTTGTCCTGTTTGATCTTTAATAGAACCTTCGAGAGGAGAGGCAGAGGGGGAAGGCATAAACCAAGAGCTTTCCCAGGTAAAGGACAGGGCATCCACTTTCCAAGCTTGTTCTTGTGCAGAAATTGTTCAATTGGTAGTTCTGAGGGGAGGCAAAGAGGTCTATCTCTGGAGTCCCCCATTTGTTCCTCAAGAGGTTGAATATTTTGGGTTCTAGTTTCCATTCGTGTGGATCCATGAGATTTCTGCTTAAGTCGTCTGCCAGTGAATTTAGTTTGCCTGGCAGGAATTGAGCTTGTAGGTGTACTTGGTAGCTCAAGGCTGTGTTCCACAGAGCCATGGCTAGTCGGCAGACAGGGTACGAGTGGGTCCCCTCCTGCTTGTTTATGTACTACATAACTGTGGTGTAGTCTGTCTTTACTAATAGTTGTCCTGGAAGAATACGGTCTTTGAAGGCTGTCAGAGCATTCTGTACAGCTAACATTTCTTTTTGACTGATATGCAGGTGCATGCGTCTCGGGTTCCATTTGCCCTGAATGCACTGCCCTGCCATGTGAGCCCCTCATGCATAGTCTGATGCATCTGTTGTTAGGGTTTGGGCGGCAGGGGGTAGAGTGAAAGGGAGTCCCTTGTTGTGGTAGCAGGCCTCTGCCCACCAAAGGAATTCTGTCTTCATACAAGGAATGATATAAATCATTGTTTCCAGGTCCTGAAAATGTTGACACCATAGGCTTTTTAGATACCATTGGAGTTTCCTCATATGCAGCCTTGCATACGGAATTAGTAGAATGCAAGAGGCCATGAACCCCAGGGCTTGCAGAATTTTCCTTGCAGATAGCTGGGGTTTTGTGGCCAATAGTTTGAAGTAGGTTGTCAGATAAACTTGTTTCTCCGGAGTGAGGAATGCCATCTGGGAAGTTGTGTTCAAGCTTGCTCCCAGGAATACAATCTGTTGGGCAGGGTACTAGGTGAGATTTCTTTTCATTGATGGTGTACCCCAGTGAGGTTAGAAGTTTCTTTACGAATGCCAGGTGTTGTAATAGCAAGTCCTGGTTCTCTGCCTGAATCAGACAGTCGTCCAAGTATGGGTAAATTTGAATATTTCTCTACCTGCAAAATGCAATGGCTGGAGCTAGGCACTTTGTGAATACCCTGGGTGCAGCAGATTAGCCAAAAGAAAGTGCAGAGAACTGATAGTGCATGGAGCCTGCCCTGAAGCATAGGTATTTCTTGCAAGATTCCCTTATTGGGATGTGCAGGTAAGCTTCCTTTAAGTCTAGGGTTGCCAGCCAGGCATCCTTGGCTAGCATGGGAAGAAGCTCTTGAAGAGTTAGCATTTTGAATTTTGGAACTACCAGAAAGGTGTTGAAAAAAGAGAGGTCCAGGATAGGACGCCAGGAGTGGTCTTTTATGGGTACCAGAAAAAGTCTTGAATAAAAACCTTGTCCCCTTTGTTCTGCTGGGACAGGTCGAATAGCCCTGATACTGAGAAGAGAGAGAATCTGCTGTTGGGCCTCTGCCCATTGATTTGGGGGTAAGTCTGGACAACCACTTGGGGTTGGTTGTGTGGAAATGGAATCTGTATCCTTGGGAAGCTATGTTCAAAAACCCATTTGTCCTGGGTAATGAGTTCCCAGTTTATTGCATGCAGGGCGAGATTTCCTCCTAAGGGAGCAGGTAGTTGAGTAGGGCTGGGAAGGGTTAAGGTTAAGTCATTGTGCCATTTTACCGTAGGGGGGTGGCTTACTACTCCCTGCTTTGGAAGTGGGAGCCCCCCACTGCTTAGGTCTGTGCATAGCCTGAGACTGTAGCCTAGGTGGTCTGCTGTTCCTGGGTTTGGACTGAGAAGGCCTGGAAGGGACTGGAAAGGACCAGTTCTTTGAAGGCCAATGCCTACTGAATCTGGGAGACTGTACTTGGAGGTAATCTTTAACAGTTTACATAGATTTTGCTTTTTCCTCCATCCTTTTGAGGACTTCTGCTTTGTTGCCAAAAAGGCAGTCTTGGTTTAAGGGAGCATCCAGCAATTTAGCTATAACATGATCTGGCAAGTTTTGTTCCTTAAGCCAAGCATGCCTTCTAAGTGCAGACCCAGTGACAGCAGCCCTGCAAGATGCTTCTAAAGAGTCAAAATCACATTGCAAAGTATGTTTACCAACTTGTTCTGCAGAATGCATTAAATCTTGTAATTCTTTGTGTTCAGCACAGTCAGGAATCAACATAATTTTCTGTTTAAGTAGTCCCGTAACATGCTGCTGATACTTTAACATATGAAACTGGCAATTTAAAGCCCTAATGGCCAAGGTAGCAGAAGTGTATACCTTCTTACCCCATCTGTCTAAGGCTCTAGAATCTCTATCAGAAGGGGTAGGATTTTTGGCAGCAGTGGCCTTAATGCCTTTTGGTCCTTGGGAAATGGTCTCTGGATCCGTAGAAAGACTCTTGAAGAGGAACTTGTGAGAGTCAGGTACTCTGTAGTACCTTTCAGGTTTTCGGGGAGCTGGAGGTAAAGTGTCTGGGGTAAGGCTAGATTCCAAGAAAGCATCATCTACAATGTCCAGAACAGGAGGGATAGCTAAAGGCCTGTGTTGAGGCAGGAGTAAGAACTCCCTAAGTCTCTTTTTGGACTCTGAGTAATCCTGGCTTTCCCAGCGGAAATGCTCCCTAAGAGTGTGCAAGGTTTCATCGAAAGAAAGATCTTCTGGAGGGGAGGCAGAGGGAATGGAATCCTCTGCATCAGAATCCTCATAAGTAGATAAGGGCAAATCCTGGTAATCAGAAGGAGCAGAAATATCAGATTCCTGATCCGAAGAAATTAGAAAGAAATTCAGTTCTAGGTCTCTTAGAGGAGAAAGGCTGGCTTCCCCTAATTAAGGTAATAAGGTCTTCAGCCATTCTAAGCATTTGTTTTTGAGGCATTTGGGCCTGAGCATGAGTTCGTCTGTATTCTAGGCGTAGTGCGAGTTTTTGGCCCGAGGGATTTGGAACTTCTGGATGGAAACGATGGTGTTGGTTTAATATGAATGTCTGTAGGCCTGAATACACCCTCAGAAGCTGGTGCCTGCACAGCAGCTCTGGACCCATCCAAGGTAGAGACATCCACAGTTTCCATAGTCGAAGAAGCATCTCGTGGCATACCGGACTCCGAATGGGTCTCGGTAGAGGCCTACGAATCTGAACTAGTGGGTATCAGGGGCTGCAAAAGCGCCTCACTGAGTACCGGCGGACTGGTGACTAGCTTAACGGAAGTGTCATCGGCAGTTTTGGACCTATGCTTTCTGTCTCGGGTGTTTAGCCTTGCGTTTTTTCGGAAGATCAGTAGTCGGATGGCTTAGCAAAGCCATTTCGGAGTACTGAGATACAGTACGGAAGTAATTGGCTGCAAAAATAGCCCGACGACGAATAGTTTGGGGGTTGAACAAGGCATAAAACCGACAGTGAGGAAAGTCGTGGTCTGGGCCTAAACAGGGGATGCAGTAAGAATGAAAATCTCTATGAAGTATTTGCTTTCCACAGGAAAGACAATAGTTAACTTTTACTCACATCGGTTGGAACAAGAAAAAGGATCCCCAATGGGGTACTTATCTTTTTGAAGACTTTAGGTCTGAAAATTTCAGGAGACGGCCGACCGGCACTTGCAAACTGCTTCTGCTTCAGGCACCGCACGGCAAGAAAGACTAATGTAATGGCGTCGGCTGCATATTTTATACCCCTGATGACCTGACGTCATGGAAGTGGAGACAGCATCTGACGCAGAAATCCGAAGACTCTGGTATTCAGGCGGCTGAGAGCTACCTGCAGGCAGACAACCCAAATGTGATGACTGCAACAGTGAAACATGAAGAACATCACTGCATTTTCCCTCTGGAGCCCTGAATAGATTCTGGCAGATATCTCCACATGCTGAAAGCAATTAAAAATGTAATTATTACTTAACTGACTAGATGACTTTCTACCACATTACATCTGTGTAGAATGGCAGTAGTCAATACTTCCTAAGAACTGTTTAATAAGTAAGGAAAGAGAAGTAAATGTCAGCACTGGGCTCCTACTCTGTGCTGATCTCAGGTCACACTACAGTACAGATGACAGAACATGTGTTACACCCCTGGGTGTAAGTTGTGAAACTTTAATATGGGGAAGCAAAGCCAATCATTTTTTTTACTTGGAACCATGCTGAGGTTCTGGCTTGACTCCATGAGCCAAAATGTGAAACAAGTCCAGGCTACCTCATGGTACAACATAACAGCTGTACATTTCTGATGCTGTGCCATCTGTTTCTGTTGGGCAAAATACTTACTGGAACAACATCTGATTTGGTTGACCTTTGCCGTCCTTACAAACTAAACTAGACATAAAGCTTCAGCAGAGGTCAAGATTGTTTATGCTTGCCTACGTTAGACCATCTAATGTGCGTGTCTGTGCTAGCCTTTGGTCCAATGTACTTTAAGTAATGAAATTTCAAGATACCACCCAGTTGTCAAAATATATTAGCATAAATAACAGCCATACTAAGCACTGTACATTTAAAATACAACAATTTCTATTACTTTCACGTAAATGAGAATTACATTTTTATGTTCTCTCTTAAGCAGTCCCTATAAAAAGACATTATGTATATGATTAGGACAGCAGCCTCTCAAACGTGGTGTAACTACCTTCATCAGGCACAAAACTCTGTGTGTTCTGTATTTTAAAAACAAAAAGTATTTATAAAATTTGCTCCATAATATTTAAAAAGAATTACTGCAGCTAACCTGCTAGCAAGTTATCACACTAGTCAATGCACAACAGCAAGTGGCAAGACCAAGGAATGTATTTTATAAGTTACCCCCTTGGGCAGGAAAGGGAGAGGAAGTACAGTAAGAGGAAGGAAATCTCTCCCACCTGAAATAAATGTATCCACTCTGACATTTGAGGTTCTAATCTCATTTATCAGCAATTTGTCAGATGCTGGCGTTATGCTCTCTGCGTTAACTTTTTGTTATACTCCTCTCAAAACTTGCAATAAGATAATTAGAAAAAAAAAAATGACACAACCACCAGCTACCACACTTAATGCCCCTGATGGTCACCAGAGAAAATACAGAAAGTGGGGGGAGGGGATACTAACCCAGATGACTAAAGCAACTTCATTAACTGGAAATATCATTAATGAATGAAACCTTGCTTCTAATGTAGCATACACAGTGTACCATCTCTGCCTGACATAGGGCATTTATTAGAAGGCTAAAGTGCACCTTAGAAGACATTTTAACATTACTTAAATGAAAGTAGGCATCTTAACCTACATAGAGGGTCCAATTAACTACAAAGATTGTCTCCTGCAACCTTCCTCACAAAATTCCATTTTTCAGACATCACCAGTATGATCTTTATTACCTAGTCAATATTTTGCAATCTTGCGACTTGGCTGGTGCAACTACATTAAGTCCTGCTAGTTCCACCCTGCAGCCTATGAATGCCAATCAAATATAAATGTCATAAAACAAACATTAAAGGGTTCGATGACATGAACATGCCAGTCATGCTGCAAAACTGCAAGGCATTCTGGCTAGCGAGTGCTGTTGATATTTTGGGGGTCCCAGGTGAACTATGACTTGGAGACCCCAGCATAAAACTACAATTTCATGGCCAGCACAAAAACTAAAACATACTAGCACTGACATTAACCAAAACAGCAGATTTTAAAAATAAGTGCACCAAAAATCATTAAATAGTTTCTTCTTTAACTGCCTCTTACTTGAATGCAATAAAAATGCATCAATAAAAATTAAAGGGATCATGAGCAGTACTAGGCCTGCAGCTTAACAAACCATCGAGGAGCCTAGCCCCATTTCCCAACTGCCCCAGAGCAATGTCTCATTAAGTGACTTGCTCAGAGTTGCAGAAGGCAAATGGAGACTGAGGGACTCAATCCTTGGACTACAGGAAGCAACTCATTAACTGCTCACAACCCTAATTTGCTATGCTGACAAACATTTTTATTTATTCACTTAAACAAAATATGGCAGTTACTAAGGTGGCTATAATACAAACAGGTAACAGACTACACACATGTTGCTTCTGAGTAGGAAAGTCTGAAATACTGTTTCAAATTAGTCAGTTTCCAAATCAAATGCACAGAAATGGCAGCAAGGCCAATTTTACAGCTCTGCTGATTCCTAGTGGAACACAGGCATGGGAGCCACAGCAGAAAAGTGAAGTCCTCTTCTCCACAGAAGTAACATATTTGAGGGGCTGGACAATATTAACAAAATCAGAGGGCCTCTAGCAAGATTCAAGGTTTTGAGGAAATTTAAACATGGGTCCCCGCGATGGTGCAGCAGTTAGCATTGTCGCCTCACAGCAAGAGGTTCTCCCATTCGATTCTCGGCTGGAGCGCCTTCTGTGTGGAGTCTGCATCTCCTCCCCTTGGTCGAGTGACGTTAAGACATGCAGGTAGGTGCGTGCGTGAATGGGTGTGCCTTCTTTGAAGGTTGGGCGTCAGACTGGCAACTTGGCACCATAAAAATCCACTGCCAATCATTAGCAGACCGGAGTTTCGCTGTGGCAACCCCCAACCAGGAAAAGCCAAAAGACAAACAACATTAACAAGGCAACATGGAGGCCGAGTTATAAAATCTCTGTGGCCATATTTACTTCTACCTGATAGTAAGCTGCTTTACAAAACCAGTGGAATTGCGAGTTACACTATCTGAACAAGGCTATGCGGTTAGTTTTAGGACTAAAGTTTTAATGTTAGGGTTGGATTTTAGGATTAGCATTAAAACATTTAAGATTAGGCTTAGAGTTGGAGTTTTATAGTTAGAGTTGAATTTTAGGCTAGAGATTAGTATGTTATGGTTAGGGATCTTATGTCTACCGGCAAAACGTTCAATTAAAAATAAATACATTTATATGGGGGGGGTAGAAGTAGAAGAAAAACTTTTCATCCTTGCCTTTGCAGCCTAGGCTATGACTAAAAAGTCTATGAACTAGCCCACTCACCAATTTAAAATGTACAAATCAGAAATGAACCAACATAGCTGAGGAGTCTAAATTTCTAAATGTCCATGCAGGAAAAATACAACTATATTGTTAGCATGTGGAATTGAAATAGATCCCTAACCTAATTAACAGAGACAGCCAATCCCAGCAAAACTTGTCTGGAAGAAAAGTCCGTCCTTATCAGAATTACTAGAATAGAATAGTTGCGTAAAATCTTACCATAACCATAGATGTCCTTCTCTTCCATGTTGCAGTATTCTATACATGAGGGATCCTCCGCCTGAGGCAACCTGAATGTCCGGCTCATTTACAAAAGCTTAGCCTGGCTGCAGTATGGAGTGTGGGATTTCACACATACGAACAATAAACAGTGGGCCATAAATGTGATGTCCGCGCACACAGACCTCAGAACTAAATGCCCCAGTGGGACAATAGTCGAAGGGTAGCTGATCAGGATGCCATCCAGAGAGGGAAAATAAGGAACAAGAAGAAGAGGCAGAGGTCCTAACAGGGGGTAGGAGGGAGGGATAAGAATACTGCAACACAGAAGAGAAAGACATCTACGGTTATGGTAAGATTTTACACAACTATTCTATGTCCTTCTATTCTCATGTTGCAGTATTCTTAGCATAAGGGAGAGTACCAAAGCTCAGCATGTGTTATGGGAGGTGGAAGAGGAACTCTCTATGAATCCATGCAGGATGGCTTTAGCAAAGCCCGCCCTAGCCCTGGAGATATTGTCCAGCTTGTAATGTTTAGTGAAAACGTCGACTGAAGACCATGTGGCTGCCTCTAGGATAGTGACTGTATCTAAACCTTTGAAAAAATCCCCTGAGGAGGCCATTGCTCTAGCAGAGTGGGCCCTCACAGTGCAGGGAAGGTGTTTACTATGGAGAGAGTAGCAGAAAGTAATAGTGTTGGAAATCCAGGAAGAAACTGTTTGTTTGAGACAGTTTCTCCAGAGCCCTGGAGTGAAAGGAAACAAACAACTGGTTAGACTTTCTGATATTCTTAATCTTGTCCAGGTAAAATCTAAGTTGCCTATGAACATCAAGGGAATGGAGCACTCTCTCGATGTCATTCTGTGCAGAAGGAAAGAAGGCGGGCAAGGGGATGGACTGGTTAAGCAAAAGTTCATCGATTACTTTAAGCATGAAAGATGGGTTTGTACAAAGAGAAACCCTATCCTTATGAAATATCAGGTATGGTGGAGACAGCCATGGGTGCTTGTAACAATGAAATCCTTCTAGCCGAAGTCAAGGCTACTAGAAGCACTGTTTTACAAGAGCACATCTTCAAGGAGGCTGACGCTGCTGACTCAAAAGGTGCAGTTGTGAGTTTTTCTAGAATGTAATTCAGGTCCCAAGGAGGGGGAATAGGTTTTCTTGGTGGCCTGATATGGAGCACACCCTTAAGCAAAAGCTTTACCTCTAATCTGGATAGCAAAGGCAGACTGAGAGGTAGGCAAGCAGAAATAGCTGATAAATGGGCTTTCACTGAGGAACATGAAAGTTCTTTCTTCAGTAGTTCACACAAGTAAGACAAAACTAGATGTACATCTGCCTGAAGAGGTTCTAGTTGTTTGCAAAGACACCACATGGGAGAAACTCTTCTATTCAGATAGGTAGGATCTTCTGGTAGTGGGTTTCCAGGCCTCCTACATGACCAAAAGCAGGTCCTCAGAGTAAAGCTGTCTAAAAAGGATCAGAAGTTTATCACCCACAGGGTCAATTTGAGGGTTTGTAGGTGTGGGTGGATGACAGATCCCTTTTGTTGTGTGATGAGGTCCACCTTGTGAGGTAACATGTGGTGATTGTCCTTGACTAGTGAAAAAAGAAGGGGGAACCAATGCTGCCTTGGCCAAAAGGGAGTCACCAGCAAGATTTTGGGATTGTCCTGTTGCATCTTCAGCAGGACTTTCTGTATAAGAGGTAAGGGTGGACTCAAATAAACATCCCCTTCTAGGAAATCGAGAAAGCATCCACCCTCCATGCCTGAGGAGAAGGAGTCCTTGTGCAGAACAGCTGCAGTTGTCTGTTCTGAGGACAGGCAACCAGATCTATTTGAGGTGTATCCCACTGGTGGACTATATCTAGAAACACATCCCTGTGCAACATCCATTCATGGTTCAGAGACACTGACCTGAGATCACCTGCCTGAACATTGTTTTGTGAAGGAATGTAAACTAACTGCAGTGTTACCTTGGAGAGGGTGGCCATTTCCCATGCTTAGATAGCCAGCCTGAAAAGTAAGTAGGAGTTGTTCCCCCTTGTTTGTTGATGTACAACAGGACTGTGGTGTTGTCTGTGAAGATTTTTAGAGGTCCTGGGTGTGTGAAGGGGAGGAATGACTTTAGAGCTAGGATAAGGGCAGTCATTTCCCTGATGTTTATGTGTTTTCTTCTTTGATGGCAGTCCCATTGTCCCTGAACCTTCAGATCGTTCACAGTTGCTCCCCACCCCAAGTCTGATGAATCTGTGTACATCTGTTGATCTGCAGGGAGAGGTTGTAGCGGCAATTTTGGGTTCAGATGAACTTGCTGGATCAACCAATAAATCTCTTTCTTGAGACATGAAAGGAAGGAAATCTGAAACTCTAATGGGTGGGCATGTTGGGACCAAACATTCTTCAGGTATCATTGAAACTTTCTCATATCTAACCTGGCAAGGGGCAGCATAGGAAGTGTGGCTGCTATTAACCCCAAGAGGCGTAGGAAAGTACAGTTGTGTACACTTACCATAAATGTAGATGTTCGAGTGTCTTCACTGTTGCAGTCATTACATTTGGGTTACCTGCTTGCAGGTAGCCCTCAGTTGGCCTGATTAACAAAGTCTTGGGTCCTGCGTCGGTTGCTGTCCCTTCTTCCATGACGTCAGATCGTCAGGAGTATAAAACATGCAGCCAACGTCATTACATCAGTTTTTCTTGCCCCAGATGTCAGGTGCCCCCTAATGGGAAGCAATTAAATATAAAAATACAATGATATACCTTCAACAAAAAGCAAATGCACCAAAAAGCTTTTAAGCATAGTAAGGGGAAGTAGAGGTATAGTCAAAAGAAGTTAGGGAGCTGGAGGGAGGGTAACCAGGACTGCAACAGTGAATACACTCGAACATCTACATTTATGGTAAGTGTACACAACTGTACTATGTTCTTCGTGTTTCACTGTTGCAGTCATTACATTTGGGTAGATTCCCAAAGCTATGGTTCGGAGGAGAAATTTAAACAGCATTAGGACCAGCTATAAGGCCCTGCAAGACTGCAGTGGCAAAGCCAGCTCTGGATTTAGAGAAAATTGGCAGATGATAATGCTTGGTGAAAGTATGTACAGAACTCCAGGTAGAAGCTTCTAGGATGTCCGTGGTAGGGACTCCTCTGCAAAAAGCTGTAGAGATAGACGCAGCCCTGGTGGAGTGAGGTCTGATCCCCCTGTGGGATAGGTTTTCCATGGTGCTTATAGCAGAAATGAATGCAATGGCCTATCCATTTAGAAATGGTTTGCTTTGAAATAGCCTTCCCCTCTGCCCCTGCAGCAAATGCCACCAGCAGTTGTTCAGATTTCCTTTGAGGTTTAGTCCTGTCCAAGCAGAATCTAAGTTGTCTGTGCAAATCTAAGGAATGCAGTATCCGTTCCCCTTTGTTCTGTGGATTGGGAAAGAAGGTTGGCAAATGACTGGACTGAATAAAAGCCACACTGGATACCACCATGGGCATGAAGGATGGATTGGTTCTGAGGGACACCCTGTCCGCATGAAAGATGATGAAAGTCTCCACTGCCATAAGGGCCTGTAATTCAGATACCCTTCTTGCTGAAGTGATTTCTAAAAGGAAAGCTGTTTTCCAAGAAATAAATTTTAAGTCTGCAGTATCAGCTGGCTCGAAAGGAGGTAGAGTGAGTTTCTCCAAAACAAAGTTAAGGTCCCAGGCTGGGGTTGGAGATCTCCTGGGTGGTCTCAAATTTTTGGCCCCTCTGAGGAACTGCGTGAGCAGTGGATGAGAGAAGAGGAGAGGTTCTCTGTTATAATGAGCTGAAATGGCTGAGGTATGAATTTTGATAGAGGAAAAAGACGGGCCCTTGTGAAGCATCTCAGTTAAGTATTGTAAAATATGAGGTAAATTGGGTGCTGCTGTGCCCATCCCTTGAGTTTGGTTCCAGGCACAGAATCTTTTCCATTTTTCAGCATAAGATTTTCTAGTACTAGGCCTCCTTGTTTCCAAAATGACATCCAACACTTGTTTACTTGAGGGATGGTAACGGAGAGATTAGGTAATTAGCCAGGCTGCCAGGTTTAGGGTTTGAAGCTGAGGGTGCAGAATCTGGCTCTCCTGCTGTAACAGCAGGGTGGGGGTCTGAGGCAGGTGCCATGGAGCCAGCAGTGACAAACTGCACAAGAGGGGGTACCAGTGCTGGTGTGGCCAGTCTGGTGTAATCAGTATCATCTTTGGTTTGTCCTGTTTGATCTTTAGTAGTACTTTGGAAAGGACAGGCAGAGGAAGAAAGGCATAAACTGATAGGTTTTTCCAGCTGAAGGACAGAGCATCCACTTTCCAAGCTTGTTTGTGGGAAGTCCTTGTGCAGAATTTGTCCAATTGGTGGTTCTGGGGGGGGAGGCAAACAGGTCTATATCTGGGCTCCCCCATTTGTTTATCAACATGTTGAAAGTCTTTGGTTTCAGTTTCCACTCGTGGGTCCATGAGATGTCTGCTTAGTTCGTCTGCCAGTGTATTTAGTTTTCTTGGCAGGAATTCAGCCTGTAGATGCACTTGGTAGCTCAAGGCTGTGTTCCACAGAGTCATGGCTAGTCTGCAGAGGGGGTAAGAATGGGTACCCCCCCCCCCGATTGTTTATGTAGCACATAATAGTGGTGTTGTCCGTCTTCACCATTAATTGTCCTAGAAGAATATGGTCCTTCAAGGCTGTCAGAGCATTCTGTACAGCTAACATTTCTTTTTGATTGACATGCAGGTGCATTAGACTTGGGTTCCATTTGCCCTGAATGCACTTCCCTGCCAGCTAAGCCCCCCAAGCATAGTCTGATGAGTCTGTTGTTAGGGTTTGGGTGGCAGGGGATAGAGTGAATTGTAGTCCCTTGTTTTGGTGGCAGGCCTCTGCCCACCAAAGGAATTCTAACCGTAGGCAAGGTATGATAGGAATCATTGCTTCTAGATCCTGAGAATGTTGACACCATAGGCTTTTTAGACACCATTGTAGTTTCTTCACATGCAGTCTTGCATATGGAATTAGTAGAATGCAGTAGGCCATGAACCCCAAGGCTTGCAGTATTTGCCTTGCAGATACAGCAGGGTTTTTGTTGCAATTAGTTTGAAGTAAGTTGTCAAATTAATTTGTTTCTCCGGCATGAGGAAAGCCACCTGGGAAGTTGTGTTCAATCTTCCTCCCAAGAATATAATTTGTTGACAGGGTACCAGATGTGATTTATTTTCCTTTATGATGTAACCAAGACAAGTTAGTACATTTTGTACAAATGCCAGATGATTCAAATGTATGTACCGACTTTCTACCTGAATTAGACAATCGTCCAGGTACGGGTATATTTGAATATTTCTTTGCCTGCAAAATGCAACGACTGGAGCTAGGCACTTTGTGAATACCCCGGCCGCAGTAGATAAGCCAAAGGGCAGTGCAGAGAACTGCATGCAGCCTGCTTTGAAGCGTAGGTATCTTCTGCAAAATTCCCTGATTGGGATGTGCAGGTAGGCTTCCTTTAAATCCAGTGTTGCCAACCAGGCATCTTTGCCTAGCATAGGAAGTAACTGGTAAAGATTTAGCATCTTGAATTTTGGAATCACCAAAAAGGTTTTCAAGATAGAAAGGTCAAGGCTAAGACGCCATGAGTTGTCTTTTCTGGGTACCAGGAAAATTCTTCAGTAGAAACCTTGTCCCTTTTCCTCTTCTGGTACAGTCTGAATAGCCTTTATGCTTAAGAGAAAGAGTACTTGCTTTTGAGCCTCTGCCCACGGATTTGGGGGTAGATCTGGCCAACCGTTTGGGGTTGGTAACGTGTGGAAGTGAAATCTGTATCCTTGGGAAACTATGTTTAAAACCCATTTGTCCTGGGTAATGAGTTCCCAGTTTTTTGCCTGCAGAGCAATCTTTCCCCTAAAGGAGCAGTCAGTTGAGAAGTGCTTGGAAGTTTTAAAGTCACTGAGGCAGTTTACCATGGGGGGAGTCTTACCACTCCCTGATTTGGAAGTGGGAGTCCCCCACTGCTTAGTCCTGTGTGTGCCCTGGGACTGAAGCCTGGGTGTTCTGCTGGTTCTGGGTTTGGTCTGAGAAGTCCTGGAAGAGGCAGGAAAAGACCAATTCTTAGAGGGCCAATGCCTACTAAATCTTGGAGGCTGTACTTGTAGAAAACAGTTTGCATAGATTTAGCTTTTTCCTCCATCTTTTTAAGAACTTCTTCTGCTTTGTTGCCAAACAGGCGGTCCTGATTTAAGGGAGCATCCAGCAATTTAGCTTTAACATGATCTAGCAAAAATTGCTCCTTAAGCCAAGCATGCCTTCCAAGTACAGACCCAGTGACAGCAGCCCTGCAAAATGCTTCTAGTGAATCAAAACCACATTGCAAATTATGCTTTTCAACCTGTTCACCAGAATGCATTAAATCCTGTAAATCCTTATTTTCAGTACAGTCAGGAATCATCATTTTCTGTTTAAGCAATCCAATAATATGCTGCTGATACTTTAACATATGAAACTGGCAGTTTAAGGACCTAATGGCCAAAGTTGCAGAAGTGTATACCTTCTTACCCCATCTATCCAGCGCCCTGGAGTCTCTATCAGAGGGGGTAGGATTTTTGGTAGTTGTAGCCTTAATGCCCTTGGGTCCCTGTGAAATGGTCTCAGGATCCGCAGTAGGAAATTTAAAAAGGAACTTGTGAGAGTCAGGAACCCTACAATATCTATCAGGTTTTCTGGGAGCAGGAGGTAAAGAGTCAGGGGCCAAGCTAGATTCCGAAAAGGCATCATCAACGTCTAGTACAGGAGGGATAGCTAAAGGCCCGTGTTCCTCTGGGGGGAAGCAGAGGGAATAGAGTCCTCAGCATCAGAATCCTCATAGGTAGATAAGGGTAAATCCTGGTCATCAGAGGAAACAGAAATTTCAGAATCCTGGTCAGAAGTATCATAAGCAAATTCAGTCCTAGGTCTCTTGGAGGTGGAAGGTTGGCTTCTCCTGATTAAAGTAATAAGGTCTTCAGCCATTCTTATCATTTGTTTTGTAGGCATAGAGGCCTGACCATGCAGTCTGGGTGTCGGTTTTCTAGGCATGGTTCAAGTTTTAGGCTTTGAAGAAGAAGATGGCGGCAGTTTAATATGCAAGTCAGTAGGCCTGAATACACCCTCAGAAGCCGGTGCCTGCACACTGGCTCTGGACCCATCCAAGTTAGAGACATCCGCAGGTACCACAGTTGAAGCATCTTGCGCCATACCAGACTCCGAATGGGTCTCAGTAGAGGCCTGCGAATCTGAAGTAGCGGGTATCGGGGGCAGCGAAAGCGCCTCACTGAGTACCAGCGAACTGGCGACTGGCTTAGGAGAAGCGTTGTCAGCAGCTTTGGACTTAGGCGGCCTGTCTCTGTCTTTATCTTTGCATTTTTTCAGAATGTCGGTAGTCAGATGGCTTACCGAAGACATATCTGGATAATTGAACAGAGTACCAAAATATTTGGAAGTGTAAATATACTGACGACGAACAGTCGGTTGCTTAAATAAGCACAAAACTGACAGCAAGGTACGTCGTGGTCAGGGCCTAGGCAAGGAATACAGTACGAATGAAAATCTTTGTGAGGTATTTGCTTTCCACAAGTAATACAATTACTGACTTTTACTGACATCGATTTAGAGCAAGAAAACGTTTCTCCAACAGGGTACTTAGCTTTAGTTTAAGACTTCAGTTCTGAAACTCGAAAATGAAAATTTCAGGAGTTGTTAGACCGGCCACTTGCGAACTGCTTCTGCTTTAGGCACCGCACGGCAAGAAAGACTAATGTAATGGCATCGGCTGCATGCTTTATACCCTTGACTACATGATGTCACGGAAGATGAGACCACAACCGACGTAGGACCCAAGACTTTGATAATCAGGCCGACTGAGGGCTACTGCAAGCAGATAACCCAAATGCGATGACTGCAACATTGAAACGCTAAGATCATCTAGAGCAGTGTCCAAAATGGAACCAGCTGTAGTTGCCAAAGCCATCGGACGTGCCTTAGCCCCTAGACTGGCGGCTGGCGGGACGTCCGAATCCAGAAGTGCAGGCGCTTTTTCAGACATTGAAACTTTGGCCTTTTTCTTAGGCAGTTTGTCCAATACACCAGGTGTCGCTTCCATGTCCAAGGCTAGTCTTTTAAGGAGTTGGTTCTCAATGAAAAGATTAAGGGCCACAAGACAGCTGCGTAGGGTCTTCGGAACAAACAACTGGCAAACAGTAGTTATGGGAAGGCCCTAAGCAAAAGAGGCAGAGGTCATGGCTGTCTTTTGATGTCTGCATTTATAGTTTCCCTTCCTAGATGACATGGATGGAATCAGCTAACAATTAAGTGAAGGACAGCAACCACAACTAGAAAAATAAAGGTTCCCCAATGGGATACATATCTTTTTAGATGTCTTTGGTGTGGAGCAGAACAAGCCTGCTGACGTTTGTTTGGCAGCAGAGAAATTCTGAGGTCTGTGCATGCGGATGTCACATTTATGGCCCACGGTTTATTGTACTTATGTGTGATGTCCCACGCACCACACAGCAGCCAGGCTAAGCATGTGTATATGGGCCAGACATGTGGGTTGCCTCGGGCGGAGGATCCCTCATATTTAGAATACTGCAACATGAGAATGGAAGAATATCAAGGTGTTTCGACAACAGAAACATAATCAGAAGGCCACAGTAGGATTGTCAATCAGTGGAGCCACTAGCTGGATTAGCAGAGTCAAGGGATTCACAACAGCATTACAGAAATAAGACCCCCCTATCCCAAATCATAATGAACAGATTCAGGTGTACTTGTCAGTTTTACTAGACAAAATATTTTTTCTAGGGGAACACAGGCTGTAGCATGCCCTTTAGCATGGATAACCTTAATTTTAGGTTATGTAATGCCTGTGGGGGCAGTTGATTTGAAGATGCACAGTTTTACATATTTTAAGTTAACAGCAGATGGGGCTGTACTGAAAAGGTTCATAGGATGATACTAGGCTACTGGCCCGGAGGCCCTTATAAGCCTAGCCAAGAATTTAGCCCATGTTCCTACAAAGTCAGCACCTGCTTCCCCTGCCCAGCAGGGACACAGGTGGGATTCCAGGGGTGTACTTTCTGTTTCCCATCCAGTCATCCAGGTTCCTCGTAAAGAGGGCTAGAGAGGTACTCTGCTTAAGATGGAGAAGGAGTCTATTCCACAGACGGGGGAGTCTCTGGGACACAAAGCTATCCCACCAACAAATTCTATTAATGTCACAGACCAGGTTTAGGCCTTGTGTGCGGGTTGCCCAAGTGGATTTTGACTTACGGATATGCAGCAACTCCATCAAGGCTGGGTCTGAGATGGCTTTGTATGCCAGACACAGGTCACCTCTGAGCAGTCTGTACAAGACTGAATAGAGGGACAGGGCATTTAGCCTACCTGTATAGGACAGGTGTTTGAGACCCTGGATTTTCCAGGTTAGGAACCTCTGTGGTCTCTCCAGCTGCTGCATGTGCTTGGCAAGGTACATCCTGAAGGGGGCACTGTACTCAATAATGGGTCTGATAAGGGAGGAGTACAGGGATGTTATGACCTCTTTGTTCCTGGATGAAATACCCTTAGTTATGAGGTGGGCCATGTAGAAAGCCTTCCGTACGATGGAGGCAACATGTTGGTCAAAAGTCAGGTTGCTGTCAACATGGGTGCACAAGTCTCTCACGACTGCTTGCATGCTTAGTACATTGTTATTAATGTGATAATTAGTGGGGAACCCATTTTCCCCAAAGAGGATAATGATACATTTCTTGGCATTCAGTTTGAGACCATGCTCCTGGCACCAATCAGTTTGGGTAAGGCCCTCTTGGAGGATATTCACATCACTAGGGGAATTTAAGACAGCAGCCAGCTTGCAGTCATTTGCAAACTTGGCCAGCCACAGACCACTGGTTTTGGTTTGCACCTCAGAAAAGTATATCCCAAACACTAGAGGCCCCAAGATCGATCCTTGGGGTACACCGCTCATTTCGGGTCTACTACAAGAGGTGGCTTCCCCTATTTTGACTGAGTGGGTTCTATCAGTGAGCAGTATTTAGTTTTCGTTTTAATGAAAGCCATCACACAAAAAAAGTCTTTAAAAAATGTAGCACAGGTTCAAATGTAGATGAGAAGAAATAACCATATAAAAGATCAGTCTGCCAAACACTAGTGTGAGCATGTAACACAAAAATTGCAAATACACATTCAAAAAACTGTCATGTATAATAGATGGGAATCATTTCGCTAAGGTATTCATATTACCTTGGAATGTAAATGCCCTTACAAATACAGACAATGGAAAGAGTTGAATTACATTAAGAAATGCAGAGTGCAAGTAGTAATGCTGCAGGAGACACATCTGGAAAGAAATGATGATGTGAATTTGACAAAGAAAATATTCCAGGATGGATATTCAGCAGAATATCAGGGACAATGGAAAAGGAGAAAAATTATTCTAATTGCCATACGGGCTCCAACAATGACAGAAGAGCTAATATTACTTATAGATGGGGACTTGATTTGCAATAGTGAGGATGTGTCTGGGGGACCTAGAAGGGAAAATATAACAAAAATAATAGATTTCTAGAGGAATTTATAAAAATACATGGTATGGAAGATGTGAATTCAGAAGTAGGAACTTGGACATAACTTACATATTTATCCCTCAAGGTACAATAACTGGGCTAGACTAGACAGAAATTATATTTCACAGGAACATGTGCATTTAACTGAAAGCTTCGACACAGATTCAATAACTTTCAGATCATTCAATGCTAAAAATGAAGATAAAAATGCAGTGTAATGAAGTAAAAAATGAGACACTGGAACTTTCTCACCTACCCATTACAAAGAAAGGAATTTACAGAATGGGTAGTGGAAATTATTGCAGAGTTATTAGAAATATATTCACAAGTTATAGCTAGTGAGGGGGGCAATAAAAATGAAATTTAAATAAAAATAAAAGAGAAAGTGATATGGTTAAGAATTAACAGGAATTACTTAGAAAAGCTGACAAAAGTTAAAGTATTGCAGAATAAGAAGAATCTCAGAGAACAAGAGGAGACATAAATGCAGACAGCTACAAAGTAAATAAGGAAGTATCTGGATAATGTACAGGAGTTTAGGACTGCTGGTTAAGCAACTTTTTTTTTTTAATAACTCCAGGGCACAAAAACTTTTGGTCCACCATAGTACATGGTTCTTCTGTTGGATTACATAATAAATATTTGCTAAAATGTATTTTTCTGCTGGAAAATAATTCCCTGTTGGGATAATGGTATTCCTCAGTGGGAAATAATTAGACCTGGTTACTGCACAGAATACGGTGTACCACAAACGCAAACTGCCTTTAAGGCAAATACCCGCTTTTATTAACAGCTACCTTTAATGTGGTGGATATGGTTTTTGAGGGATCATACCCACTAAAAAGTTACAGAAAGGTGTCAAACATGGACACAGTACTCTAAAGATGCCTATGTAATATCAGGACTACGCAGTTGTAATTTACTATTAAACACTAAGTATGCTGCTGTAAGATGTTGCAACGCTGTATATAGGAAACGGTTTAAGGCTAACGCTCATGGTGTTTGTGACACAGTATCTGTGTATGTAATTGTTTTTCATTGTTTTTCTAAATTGCAATCCAGTTTAAAAAGTAACCATAGCCTTATGGGTTTTTGCTACATTAATGTCACCAGTGAGGTTATTTACTGAAATTTCATACATGACAATATTCTAGTATTTCTACACAAATCTAGCTGCCTGAAGCCACCTATATTAATGTCTTTGCACTGACTGCTCCATTTTTCTTTTTAGTAAGTCCTGCAACAAAAAGGACACTTGCTATCCCAGCCTAACCTCTCCCTCGACGGGCTAAACCACATAAAAAGCGGCTGGGCTCCCTACAGCTTCTGTGGGTGACCAAAACAGCTGAATCTCCTCAGTTGCACCAAAAACTATGCATGTATGGCTCTCTAATAATATGCTGTTCAATGTATAAATAGTTTTTTCACTCTAAGAGACTTCGCTGCAGAGTGGCCTCCATATACCTCACTCTCTCTTGTTAGGTCCATCTTTTTCCTACCCAACCACTGTGCTTCCCCCTTATGCTGTTTACTTATCTAGCACTCTTGTTAGGTCCATCTTTACATACTCAACCACTGTGCTTCCTTTATACTGTATTCTCATCTAGCTGCCTCTCCTGCAACTGACTTTAGCCCAGTACCTGTACTGCTCCCCCTCCTGACCCATACTGCAAACATCTCCCCCCTCCCGTCCTACTGCTGCATATTCCTTCAGCAATACATACCCACATATTTTTTGCTCCACCTATAGAACTACAAACCTGAGCTTACAGACATATAAAGGACTTCTTAGTTCAGATAGAAAATACACTTTCAAAGTGCATGTGAGGCTTTAATGTCTTTCTCAAATGCAGTGCTGCTTTAACTTTTTGGAATTTTTTTTTTTTTGCTGCTTGGCTGTTTTCAAGACCAGGCTCTGCCCTGCTCCGGACTCACTTCGCTCCCCTACCCTACCCCCATTCCCACCCACTCCCATCCTCAGTATATTTATCTCTATCCATAACCCCACCCTCTCTCACCTCCATCCAATCAACCACCTCCAACACAATAAAACCTAAAGTCCCACTCTATCAACCACACCTACATAACTCCTCAATCATGGCCCCTCCATTCCACACTTACCATCACTTATTTAGTATTATTCCCTGCATACTCCACATCTTCACACTACTGCTAATACAAACGACATCCATACATGCAACCATATACCCCCCCACCAACCAGTAGCAGCACACAAACTCTTCCTGTACAACTTAAACTTAGTTATTCAGACATCTCCCCCTCTCTACCATTATCTCAGACAGATGAAAACTATCGCCTACCTCCAAATTTAAATTTTGTCTAGTACTACATTACAAGCCCACCCCAGATAAACAACAATCTCACAACATATTCTATCAACTCCACACATTAAAACAATGTGGAGATAGATATACATCCAAATCCAGGCACAATCAATATTTACACATCCACTGACCGCCAAGCTGACCAAATGTTTCCCCACACCCATTCATCTACCACTAGGCTAGCTAATCCAATATCTCAACACACACTTCACTTAATGAATATAAACATTTGCAGCATTTGCAATAAAACTACTGAGTTTCATGCCTGGCTAGCTGCCCACACCCCACACATTACTGCAGTAACAGAAACATGGCTGAAACCACACATTGCTGACACTGAAGTTCTCCCTCCAAGATATAACATAATTTGTTCTGACAGACTTCATTAAAAAGGGAGGCAGTGTAGTATTAATCCACCAAAACTCACTACAAGTAACAACCTATGCAAAATCTGTCCCCTCTTTTGGTAACATAGAGCTACTACTCACATCCTTTCATATAAATAGGAACAAACATATATGCATAACAGTTATTTATATTCCCCCAAGCCACAATATCCACATACTTGAAAACTTGTTATCTTGGCTAAATCAGAATATACTGCATGATACTATAATACTGGAAGACACCAATATTAATTGGCTAAACTTAGACTCCCCCTCTCCAGTAAACAGCATAAACCTTCACAGTTTTACCCAACTCATCACTACCCCCCCCCCCCCACTCATGGCCTAACAACAGACTGTGAATCAACCCTAGACTGGATACTTGTAACACATCCCCAAAACTACTCCAACTCAGGAACTCTACCAAACACATTAAATGATCACCTTCCAGCATTTACCTATAGAAACTCACCCTCATGCAATCAAAATGCCCTCCTATAAAACCTCCAGGAATCTTGCCCACTTTAACCAGGATAACTTTATAAATATTTTAAACTCCCAAAACTGGAAGCCACTAAAAACACTCCCCTTGGATGAAGCCGTTGACTATTTTAACAAACTCTTTTTAAAAACTCTCAATTGCCTTGCTCCTATGCGTACCAAATGAACCAAAACTAACCATGCCCCCTGGTTAACAAGACTAATCAAACAAACTATGTATCTTAGAAACAAAGCATGGAAAATATGGTTGAGAGACAGAACACAACAAAATGAACTCCTCTACAAACAACTCCGCAACAAATCAAAAAAGCTAGTAATAAAAGATAAAAAAGATTATTTCTCTGATAAACTATCCATACCAAACATTTTTGGAAGTCTGTCTCCTCTCTATTTAACCCAGGCACCATCCAAAACCCATCCCCTGCACCAAAAAAAGGCCCACAAGAAATCTGCCAAGCCTTTAATACCCACTTCATCCCAACCATCCAAAAGCTACTCAAAGACTGCCCATCCAGCTCAAACACACACACCCCAACCCAAATGGAGCACACCCCCTCTACACAACCACGCAACTCCTTCACTGTTCACCTGTACCCACCTCTTTGATTTTGAAATTCCTAAAACAATTCAAACCTTGCTCTCTCTCTGCAGATAACCTTCCCCCAGAATATCTGCAAATAGCCGCTATCTCAATAGCATATCCAATTACCAATCTTATAAATCGCTCTCTCACTGAATCTTATGTTCCTCTCCTATGGAAAAGATCTATCATTACCCCACTATACAAAGAGGGTAACTCCCATGATCTTTCCAACTACCGCCCTATCTCTATATTCTCCCCTCTATTTAAAATATTGGAAAAATGTGTTCACTCACAACTACTTAAACACCTCTCAAATAATGCTCTTCTATTCCCTACCCAACATGGTTTCCGGCCAGGGCAAAGCACCATTACTACCCTATTATCCTTCACCAAATCTGTCAACAAAGCTTTGGATGCAGGCCATCCTACCTCAGTAATCCTTCTAGACCTGTCTAAGGCCTTTGACACAGTGTCACATGCTAAGCTAGTAAACCAACTATCAATACTAGGTTGCTCCCCAAAATCCCTCAACTGGTTTACCTCCTACCTACAGAACAGGAAACAAAATGGTTAAATGCACAATCTCAGTAACAATCTAACAATATAGTAGTACCACAGGGATCCATTTTAGGCCCACTACTGCTCAATATCTTCATCAAACCTGCACACAACCCTTAGTAATAAATTACAATCATGTTATAACAAAATAGCCAAATTCGTCTCTTGAAAACCTTACCGTTCTCATCACTGCCATGCCATCACTGAACTAAGATGGCTAGAGTTTTCCCACCATCTACAATACACCCAAATAACCTTAGCCCACAAACTAATTTCTAAACCAAATGACTGCCCTGCCCTAAACTCAATCCTACAAACATACACCCCCACTAGAACACTAAGATCTTCCTGTAAACTGATGCTTACAGTAGCTAAAGCCAACAAAAGAGCAGGATAATGCCTGTTCTCCCATACCATAGCTAAGCTATGGAATAACCTTCCATCTGAAATAACCCAAATTGATTACCCAAAAACTATTAAAGCAGCCCTAAAAATGCATTATCTAGACAATTCATCCTGCACCTGCCTCAAAAGCAAGCCACCTTAAACAATATACTTCACCAAATACTACGACAAAATCTTTGCAAAAACCCAGCCTTCACATTTATTAGTGTATTCTTACTATATACGAGACTGGAACCTCACCAAAGAAGGAAATGATGTAACACTACTATTCAATTGTGAAATTCTTGTTTTATTTTTCACCTGTCATATCTGTTGTGTATATATTCTATGTTTTTTTCTTCCTGTTATATCAGTAACATGGTCGCATTGTGTTTAATTATGTCCCTTTGTATTTTGCTTGTGGAGCTTTTCTCCCTGGGTTTCCACTGAAAATGGGTCTCTGACCAAGTGGACTTTCCCGGTCAACAAATGTTAATAAATAAATAAACAACTCAGGCAACAAAAAAAGTACAGTTGTGTACACTTACCATAGATGTAGATGTTCAAGTGTATTCACTGTTGCAGTCATTACATTTGGGTAATTCTGCTGGCAGGTTGCCCTCAGCTGGCCTGCATTCCAAAGTCTTGGGTCCTGCGTCGGCTGCTGTCGCCCCTTCCCTGTTGTTAAAAAATGGATAATTAGTGCATTATGGCATATAAAATATTGCAAGATAACTATAAAAATCAATCAGAGGAGGTTACAAAACATTGGGAAGACAGACTGGAAAAGCAATTTACAAAAGAACAAAGGGAGGACATATGTACAGCTCCCACGTATGCAACAAAGTCCAGGAGATTTACGATATTTGCTTGGAAGTTGCATAGACATTTGTATACCCCAAGCAGGCTTCAAAAAATTTATTCTAGTAGACAGCAAATGTTGGAGGTGTGACGGGGAAGAAAGATAACAGGGAACATATGTTGAGGGAGTGTAATGAGTTGGCAGATTCAGACTACTCCCATCAGAAATATTGTGCAAGCAAATGAATGCAACTTAGGAAATAATTCTTTTGAGGTGGGACACAGAATCTGAATTACCTAGACATAATAAGCAATTACTGGAAAATGGAACTCAAAGTCTAAACAAACTGTATTTGAAGTACTGAATATTACAAAAGATCTGGGAGAGGAATCATAAGAAAAGGGAAGGAGCCAACTCCATAGAAATAAATAGCAACCGGCGGAATGATAAATGCATAATAATGCTCAGGAGGAGAAGGAGTGAGGTTTAAGGAAAGGGAGAAATTCAGCAATTTATGTAATGTTGGAATCATGACAGTTACAAAGAAAGAAAAGATATGTGATGAGTAATGCATGTAAATAGAAAAAATGTTAATATGATTTGCTTTCTTTTCTGTTGATGTATGTTTGCCTTTGTCTTAAGAGATCATTTAATAAAGCTGTTTTTTTAAGGACTTACTTTAAAATATTTTCCTAGTCATATCAACTGAGTCAGGGACCTCATCTGGATTAAAGGAGTCAGGATCTCAAAGTTGATTTAGTGAAATCCTGAAGCACAGTAATGAAGTTTATCCTGTGCACTGACAATTTAAATTAATTTTCGGTATACCCACAGATGCAACTGAATTTTAAAGTGACAGAAATATATCTAGTCCTTGTAATCAGCCTACGGTTACTGTTATCTCTCTGATGTTTAGCTACATAACACTGCTTCTTAATCCTGTGATAAAAAACAGGTTTTTACCAAAAACATCAAAGTAAAATAAGCTGCCCTGGTTGATAGGCAGCCCTTCTGAGCAAGGGGCCACCAGCAACCATAGGCTTTGCTAGTGCCTATGACTGGTCACTTTAGCTATGTTATTACAGTACTCAGTCAGGGGGGAACAAAATCCATAAAATTTACAAGTGTAACTTCAGGACACTGCCTAGAAGAACATGGCTCTGAGAAATAAGTCTTCCAGGAGCACAGTATCATTCATTTATGGTTAATAGCATGTGACAATAATGGTTCAGAGACAGCAGGTCACAGTATGACAGGATATGAAATTACGTGCTGAAATACAGATGTATGCAGCTAATGAAAGAACTTAAAGCGCACCACCATCTCTGCTCAGAATAATGGAAAATTGAGAAACCTATAGCAAAAGCCTACAATGTTGTCTGTCTAGCACCTTCAATGGACTACCACCGTCTCTAAACTTTCCAGATTACACTGTTAGCCTGCCCACTTCAATGTTATTTACTAAATGCTCATATATACTTTGCAGTGTACAAACTGCTATTCTGTAATTACTGCCTCATGTCTGATAACCCTTGTTCAGCTTTATACCTCCCTCCAGGAAAATTTCCTTCTCATTTTATTTTCAAAACTCTAATTATACCCACCTGTAAACTGTAACTCTGACACTGCAAGCAAGGCCTTTTCTTCCAACCCACTTAAACAATGGAGTCCTCTCCTTCCTATAATCCCCTGCTTTCAACAAAAATGCACAAAAGCCTCAACTGCTTTCTAAATCGATTCACCTAACTCCCATCTAAATTAGTTGAAGATACTGGGACTGTTAGATTTTCTTGAAAACTTCAGCCAAATATAACACGCCTTACTAACTTTCTTGTTTGTATCCTGTTTGTAGCTCCTGTTAAATGCTTAGTTTATCAGATTAATTAGTACAGTTTTGATTGATGTTTTCTTCCTTATTGTACAAGCTGTATGCAATTACTGTATTTTCTATTTTTAACTCCAGGTCATGGTTGAAAAGTTGTACAGCTCAATTAGTTTGCTCAGTTAACAAAAATAGATGCGACTCCCCCTTCAGGCGACAAAATTTTGGAAAGATGCCAATGTATTACATCAGGGATAATGGTTTTTCCCATAAGCTGCTCCCCACCAGCTAGCCGGACAAATACAAAATAAAAAAGACTCCCCCATCAATGTATATGGAGTGTATGGACCCATCCAGTACCCAGAGACTACATATAATAGGGAAACAACAGTCAAGTAGAAGTTATCCAGTGGAGCTGGCAAAATTATACATCCTACAAACTGCTACCCAGAGGAAGGAGGGAGGGAGAGCTGATCGAGAGCATATATTTAGCGGATAGCCACTATTGGGAGGAGGACACCCTGTACTCATTCTGTAATTAGGGATTTCTTGCAGTCAAGCAGATTGGGTCCCTGCGAGGGATCTGAGGGATAGAGGCACTGTCATGCTTGGCAAAATGTATGCACCTTGTCCGCTAAACAAGGCTGTTGTTCATGTAAAACAATTTATAAGTCTTTTTTGGTATGCTTGGTTGCCCCTGTAGAAGTCTCTCTTTGTAGAAAGAATGTCTTTTCCATGATCCGATTAACAGGTTGTGGCTGTTGCCCTAGTCCATTTGGCCATTGTGTGTTCCACAAAAGCTCCCGTCTTTCCCGCATAGAATTTTACAAAAGTTATGTTTATTCTGTCTATCTTGGTGGAAATAAAGTAGTCTTTAGCTGTCTATGTGGCTCCAAAAGTTGCATTCTTTCCCCTGGATTGTGGGTTGGGGTGGAAGGTAGGTAGGGTTTCTGCCTGGTTTAAAGCTGAAGTGATATGTTCTTTTTGGGGAAAGTTGTGAAGAGTAGGAAGATACTTGTGCTATTAAGGCTCAGAGAAGCTGGTACCGCCATTGGCTGATTGTGAGTAGCCAAACTTCTCCTTTGCTGGGAGATTGCCAGTAGGTAAGCAGTTTTCCGCGACAGGTTTTGTAAGTCTGCTTGTGCTCTGTAGAATTGTCTGCTGTTTGTCTTGTCTTCTAGTACGGGTGCTTTCTGCTGTGTTAGCTGGAAATGGTGGGGAGATTGAGGTTGTGGGAAGTTGAGAAGTCTGAGAAACAGTCATTAATGAGTATTCTCTTGGAGGTGGAGCATCTCTATACCTTGCACTGGGAGTAGGAAGCAGAGGGTCAATGAAACAGAGTTTTCTAGTTTGCAGGATGTGCCAAATAGCTGAGTACTCCAGGATGTTATAATGGAGTTTGTTTGACAATATCTTTCTTTTCTGGATTTCTTCTGAATGTTAGTTTCATTTTCCACAGTTGTCTTCTTTTGAAGGTCTCAGTGTTTCAAGAATAGGTTCTTTTTTCCTTTGGGTGCAGTCTAATTGTTGGCAAGTTGGCGGATGTCAAGCCAAGTCCTGAATAAGGTTCTTGTTCGTTGGATAAGTTTAGCTGTAGTTGTTCTATGTTTGCATCAGCTTCCCACAGGTTTTCTTGTGTTAGCTCCTGAGACAAGCTCCTTCCAGTCTTGTTTACTTGTTGTCCTGGCCAGTTGGGAGCCATCAGATTTTCCTCGGGATTGTCTAGTAGAGGATTAGGGAGTACTTTGTTCCAGTTTGGGAGAGGAGGAATTGGTAAACATGTTCCTGCTCCAGGAGAAGGAGAGCCAATTGTATTCCATGTGGGTGGGTGAAATGTCCTTGTGCAGAATGAGTTGGTGATGTGTCCTGTGTGCATGCAAATAGATCTTCCTGTTTATTTCCCCACTTCTTTGTAATGCTCCCAGATGTCCTGGGTGCAGGTGCCAGTGGTGGCAAATCTGTCCTAAAGAGGCTTCCCATCACTTTTGTCTTGTGGAGTTTTCCTGTTTGTGCAGGTGCCATTCGCTGAGTGTTGTAGTGCCTGCTTAGCAGGTTCAGTTCCAAAGTCATTCTCTGAGATAGGTTGAATGAGTGCCTCCCTCGTTGTATGAAATTGCCACGACTGTGGTAGTGAAGTGTCCTTGTCAACAGGTGGCCCTTTGTCCTCCTTGTTGAACTTTGATACCCAGTTTTGACAGAAGCATTTCTTTTAGGTTGAGGTGGTCAGGAACAGAGGGTTGAGAGGGCAGGCCTTGCACGATTTGTCATTGAATGTGTGCCCCATCCTACCAGGTCTGCATTCTGTGTAACAGGTACCCTTGTTTGGTTGTTGTAAACTGAAGGGTTTGGTAGAACCCATGCCTGGGCCTGGGACACCAACTATGATTTTACCCATGGTAGGATGGCCTTTCTGTTTCGGGAGGCTAGTAAAGTTTGTCAGGGATGTTAGTGTGTAGTCTGTTCACTGTGTTTTTCCATATGTATATCTGGCAATGCAAACCATGTGCAATGCACCATGCCCACCAAGGTCCAAGGGACTTTTTTTTTTTCTTGCTGAGTATTTGTTTTTGTTTGTCTGTGTTGGTCTGCAGTTAGGAGTTCTTTCTTTTTTCTTTTGTGTCCAATTTTCGTTCCAAGTGTCCAATTCACTCCCAAGAAATCAGCTTGACTTTAAGGTATTGAACTCTTATTTGTAGATTGTGTGCAGTGTATCCCAGTGCTTTAGCAAGTAAATGACCCTTGTTTTCTGTTGTCTTGTTGCTTTGTGTAGGCTTGTACTGTTTGTATCATTCAGGTATCCATAAATATGAAAATATTAGTCTGCCTGTAGCGAGTGTGTATGCTGCATTTTGTGCAGGTTCTAAGTTCTTAGATTGGCCAAGCACAAAGTGCTCTTGTGATGCAAGAAATTCCCTGCAGAGGGTCTGAGGCCAAGAAATAGGGGACGTCTTTATATGACGGCAGGTATGCCTAGAGTTGCTAGAGTTACCTCCTTGCACTCCTTGCCCACAATGGCAAGAGTAGATAGGGTTCCATTTGAAGAATTCAGGCATGATGTTGTGATTCAAGGTGGACAGGTCGAGAATCTTAAACCCAACTTTTTTTTCTTCTTTGAACACTCCTGGAGTAGAGTCCTTTTCTTTCCTCTGGCTGTTGCTTTTTTTTTTTGGCAGCTTGAAGAAGTAACACCATTATCTGTTTTTCTTCTCGTTTTTTTTGTTTGTGTATTTTTGGTTCCTCTTTGATGGTATATTGTGGAAGTGGAATCGGGTATTTGATGACTGGATGAATTGGTTTCAGAATGTACTTGTCTATGTGGTGCCAGTTCTTTTCTTGCAAGTAAACCTTCCTCTTTTGGGCTGCTATAGCTGCCTGGTAGCTGTATAGGTTTAAGAAGTTTTACTGTCTTTGCCTCTGTGGTTGTGGCTGTGCTGTGCAGCTGCTGTTTACTTTGCCACTGTCGCCCCTCTCTGTAGGCACTTCCTTGTAGCACTTTCTGCCTCTGGAACGCCTATTCCTGCCCGCCTATTCTCTTGTTGAGTTCTTGTGGACCACTCTGAGGACCAATTTGTTCTGGGGCTGTTCCAAACCTTGAACTTGCAGTTTGAACCAATTTTCAGTTTGAACTGCTTTTGCCTTTTCTTCCATTTTCTTCATCTATCCAACCTGCTGGGCAACTGCTTAAAACAAACACAGTCAACACTGAGCTTTAACTAACATGATTTAGCACCGCTCCTTTTAGTGTGCCAATGCTCTTATTACTGTTGTTTCATGCCAGTGCCTAAATGAATAAGATCCAATCATAGCCACATTTTTCTAAATGGTTTAATTTTTGTTGTATGTTATTTTACTATTTCTAATACATATTTTGTTGCAAGCTTTTTCAGTGGTCTGAGTTTAGTTAACGTATGTTTTTAGTTAACTCATAATTGTATCATTCATGTATGGCAGTTTGAAAGTGGTTTTTTACTGACTGAGAGTGGCTGAAGTATTTTTTTTATATCTGTCTAAAGCCAAAGTCTTGCTTCCTTAGGAGTAGGGTGGAGTAGGGTTTTACTGCACCGGTAACTTTTGGGAATTCTGGGTTTTGGTCTGGGGGTAATGCCTCTGGAGCAACTGCATGAGCGTCAGGCTGTTGGTAAATCTCCTGTCTGTATGAGTCTGGAGCAGAGCAGATGAGTCTGAGCAGAGCAGACATCATTAAAAGCCGCCACGAGAAGAGAAAGAGGCAGTGCTGTGGGCTAGGCCTGTGAAAAGAAGGTGCAAAAGGTTCTAAGTCTTGAGAATTCTGATTGTGAGCATTGGAAGCTGCTTGAATGGCTCGCATGGCATGCAAGGAGAAAGGAAAGGAGAAGGCTTCTCTGATGGGAAGCAGCTGGAATGGGATCAGAAACATCCTCAGAATCAAAATGGAGCCTGGGCCTCTGGCTGGTCAGTAATGTCTGATTCATCTGCAGAATCCTCTGAGGGACTGCTCTGGGTCTCCCTCAGGGTCTCTTTATCATCTGGTGGCTCTGAGGCCCTGTCTGGAGGTGCTCATCAATTCTAATTGAAGAAATCTCTTGGGGTGAGTGAGTGAGCATTTGAAGACCAGAAGAGGGTTTGGTTGAGGTAAGGTGGGCACTGAGGCAGAGAGCCCTGCTTTAGTTCTGCTTAAGCTCCCTGGCTGGCACCTTGCTGCTGGCAGCTGTTGAGCACGGGCCTGGGGCAGCAGCTGGGGGGAATGGTGTCTGTTGCGTAAGTCAGTGATAAGTCGCGTCAGAAGTTTCAGAGGCAGCAGCAAAGAAGAGTAGGTCAGTTAGATAATAGAGTTACCTGAATCTGTTTTCAGACCGCTTTACCGACGCTCGCTTTCAGCTTTTCTCGCCGGACGCGACAAACCGCATCAGGGCTTTGTCGGCCTTTTCCGAGTTTTCGCCTTTTTCTTTGGCGCGGCAGTGGCAAATGCAACATAATGCAAGAAATGCAAAGCAAAAAAACCGTCGAAAAAACTGTTCTTGCAACTAAGAGATCGACCAAGTTGGCAGATTGACAAGGAAGCACAGGCCTAACAGGCTGCTACGCTAGACAAGGCAGGAACAAGGCACTTTAAGGAGGCGTTTGTTATGAGGTATTAAATTATTATTACTTCTTTTTTGACATCGTTGAGGCAAAAGAGTCCCCAAAAAGAGCGTCACCTCTCTTTAAGCTTAGCTTAGAAGTCTTCAAGTAGTATTCTGATTCCGACCGACCTCCCACCACTAGCGTAACAGCTTCTGCGCCACGCTGCGCGCAAAGAAGAGAGAAAAAATGGAAATGCTGATGCCTTGATGCCCAAGTCCCAAAGAGAACAGGATGAAGAGCCGACAGAGCGTCGAGCCCGGACCCGACCTTGAATGGGAACGGCCGACTGACGGGCTGCCTGTCGACAGGACAACCCAGCTGTTATGACTGCAGATGCATCCATGAAGGACATCAAATAAATACATGTAAAAAGAAATCAAAAGCCCAGAGGAAAGGTCTTCCTCTAGTAAAGAAAGCAAAATGAAAGTAATGCTAGAAGTTGAAAAACAGGACAATCAGGAGAACACCTCAACAGACTACACTGTAGGATAGGCACATATGTTTATACATGATGATGAAAATCTGTATCATCATCATCTTCTTTCGACTGTTCCCGTTAGGGGTTGCCACAGCGGATTATCCGTTTCCATTTCTTCCTGTCCTCTGCATCTTGCTCTGTCACACCAACCACCTGCATTGTCCTCTCTCACCACATCCATTAACCTTAGGCCTTCCTCTTTTCCTGTTACCTGGCAGCTTCATCCTTAGCATCTTTTTCCCAATATACTCTGCATCCCTCCTCAGCACATGCCCAAAGCAACGTAATCTTGCCTCTCTGGCTTTGTCTTCAAACCTTCCAACCTGGGCTAACCCTCTAATATACTTATTCCTAATCCTGTCCACCCTCGACACACCCAGTGCAAATCTTAACATCTTTAACTCTGCCACATCCAGCTCTATCTATATATTTTATTCCATTTAAGTACACAGCAGGAATTTGTCTCATATACTAAGGAAACAGTGCCATATGCATTCTAGTAAACTGCTGTTGAAAGCTAACCTGTGTACAAATAACACATCGCTTGAATGCTACTTAATGCTAATAAAATAGTCTTAGCCTTAAACAATCTTTAAAATGTGAAAAGAACTACAGATGTTGCATCAGCATGCATTTAACAAGAAAACTGAATGCCTGGCATTACAGACTAACTATAATTCCCAGTGATTTAACAATGGTTTTATTAGTGAAAGGGCAAAATCTGGGGCATTCTGCAAAAATTAGAGATAGATGAGGAGTCTGTGTGTGTGTGTGTGTGTGTGTGTGTGTGTGTGTGTGTGTGTGTGTGTGTGTGTGTGTGTGTGCGCATGTCAGTCAGAGAGAAAGGGAGGGAGGGAAAGAAAGACAGGCTGTGTATCTGGAGTTGTAATGATTTGCATTTCATGTGCAGAATGTGAGAGTATAAAAGTCAGCTTGTATGTGACTTTCCTATATGTATGTGCGTGTGTGTCTGTGTGCATATGAGCTTCTTTACATCTGTGAGACGGCCTCGCTGTTTCTACAATTGTATGCATGTGTGTGTGTGTGAGACTCTGATTGACAAGCCTATGTGTCTGTGTATGGGGTAGTATTACTAAGCACTTGTATAACTTATATTTTGGATGTAATACTCCAACAATAGATATCCTGCAGCAACTTTGAAATATTAGAAGGTACAACTGTTTTACATCAAATAAATATATTAAAAAATTATATTAATAAAATAAAACAAAACAAAAAACAAATTAACAGATGGTCCATTTTCTAAATGCAATAACACCCTCCAGAATGGATGTTACAGGGCAATAATGGACCTTACAGGGGGTGGGGAGGTTGTCCACCTGCAGCATCAAGGCTTACAATGCCCCAAACAATCTGTTACTTCTCTGCTCTACCTCTCAGGCATTATTGCTTGTTTACAGTCATACTGTTTGTTTGCATAATCATATTTTATGACTACTTCTCTTACTTAAAAAGTCAATGGTCTGCTTTCTTTTGTTGAATCAAATGTAATTTGCAATGTCTGTGATTTCATGCATACTGTTGTAATATTCAATGCCATTTTGTATTGTATTGATCTATTGTTATTGATTTGCTGGCTAATTTTTGGTGCAGGCTGCTCCTGAAAAGGGTCTTCAGACCAGTGTATTTACCTTGTTAACAAATAAATAATAATTACATAAATATTTGTAAACTGGCAGATAAACATAAAATATTAATAGCTAAACTATGAAACCACATCCCACTACCACTGAAATCTTTTCAGAATGCAAACGTATTTAAAACATAACCAAAAAGTTATTTTTGTCAAATCCATGGATCTGTTCCTGTACATCTTAAGGATAAATGTTATCTTCAACTTGTCATATCGTCAAACCATTTCTCTTCACTTATGGGAGAGTTCCTCTCTGATGAGTTGTGTCTGAATAGAGCAATCAGGCAGGGATGTCCTCTTTTCCCTTTGTAATTTGCATTATATTTAGAATCATTGGCAAAGAAAATAAGGGACCCTGAAATTCAACGATATAATTGCTATGGTATTCAAGCAAAGTTGGCTTTATTTGCATATGATATTATTTTGTACCTGACAGCACCAAAAAAAAAAATCTCAGTGTTGTGAAACATTCTGAGACAGTGCAAGGTTTTTTGAGATATATAATTAATGAAGATAAAAACAAAGGGTATAGGTGAAAATTATGTACTCACATATGAATTGGTTCCGCAACACCCATATTTATGGGACACGATAAGATGAAGTATTTATAAGTATGGGTTAAAAAGGATTCTGTTATGGCAGCTAAGGGTATGTGGAAGAGATTAAACAAACGATAAAAACAAAAAGTGAAAAACTGGAAGCTCTTGCCTATGGACATGGATAGCAAGATACAAGCAGACATAATATTTTTAGTCTCTTTAGTTTTATACACAGGTCAGGCATTTACCAACCAGAGGAGAAGTTGTTGATAGTAATTAATAAAGAGTTGAAGTATTTTATCTGGGAGGGGAAGATGCCAGATTCAAGTGGGTTAAAGCTGATCATTCCAATAGAACAAGGTGGTTTAAGATTACTTGATTTGAAGGGATATTTTAGAGCTACACAGTTAAGGCTCTTATACATAACACAACCATAAACCTGCAATTCAAAGTAGAAATGGATGATGATGAAGCAGGGGATAATTTAAAAAATAAGGAAAGAGTGGGATTTCAGATGGAGATCCTCAAGGAGAACAACAACAGCCATAGAGATTATTGTATTCGTAAAGTACCAGAAAGTATACCAAGCCAACATAGTAATGGAGAAAGGAGAGTCTCCTGATAGGGATGACTGCAATTAGGGTACACAGAACAGGCAAAAGGGAGTGAAATTTACTTGAGGGATGCTGGCAAAGGAACCAGGGTATTAGGAACAAATAATTAAGAAGGGAAATGGTAATGTAATAGGAAGAGGCTAAGAAGATATTTAGACTGCTAGAGATAGTCTTCCCTGCCAGTGACCAATATCAGAGTAAAGGCAAAGAGAAAGGGATAAGGAAATCCTAAACAAAAGACCTGCACTGGTTACATTTTCAGTTGAATCTAGAACAGAAGCTGATGTTAAAAAGGTTAATTAGTAGGGCACATAAAATATGATAACTACAGAAACCTATCACAAGTAGTAAAAAAAAAAAAAGACTGGGAGGAGAGATTAAATAAGCAATTCAAAAAAAAATGGAAGGACATGTGTATGGCTCCCAAACATATAACACAATGTAGAAGATTAAGAATTTTTGCCTGAAAGTGTTTGCATAGGTACTTTTATACCCCAAACAGACTTCAAGGAATTTTTTCTTCAGATAGATGGCAAATGGAGGTGCAATGGGGAGAAAAAGGTACCTGGGAGTATATGTTCTAGGAGTGCAATGAGTTGGCAGACTTAAACTTCCATAAAGAGCACTTTGTCAGGAATACTGGGCAAGCAAATGAGTGTAACTAAGTAAATCATTTTTTGACATGGTGTACTGGATCTGAATTACTTAGACATAGTAATGCCTTGTTAAGTTTAATTCTGGTGGCTGCCAAAAAAGCAGTTACTAGAAAATGGAAATCAAAGTCTAAACCAACTATAGTTGAAACAGTGAATATTGTAACAAAGATAAAAGAACAGGAAGAAAAGGACTGGGAAAAATGGAAATTGTGGGAGGAATACATGCAGAAAAATGATTTGGAAGAGGAATGAGGTTTAACAAAAGGCAGGAATTGAACCATTTTTGTAATCTCGGTTTGCTTATATTGCATAGAACAATATATATGATGTATAACGTTTATAAATGAACTTGGTAATATGATTTGATTACTTTTATATAAAATGTAAATTTGCCTACACCATGAGTGATAATTCAATAAAGGTGTTTAAAAAATTCTCTTCACTCAGAATTCTATGCCCCACAACCAGTCTTCATCAATACATGACTAATTTTACTAGCATCCCCCAGCCATATACATAATTTTGTGACACACACTGCTCACCTCCACCTCTATACTTCTAATATAAACCTATATCTATACATACACACACACAGATATATATATATATATATATACACACACACACACACACACACACACACACACACACACACACCTACACCTCTTAAGTATTTTTATACTGTAGTAGTTGCCTTTATGTGATATGAATGCAATCTTGTTATCAAATGAATATGTAATTAATATTTATTATTTAATGTCTGTTCATATACATTACTGGATATCTGTTTAAAAATATTTTGTAATATGTTGCAGCTTTTCTCTCCAGACCACTACTGAAAATGTTTTTGTGATTAAACCCATTCAGAAAACAGAAAAACCCGGCAAACAAAAGCAAAATAAATACATTTTGAGATTTCGTTGTCTTAGTTGGTAAACGGGTATGAAAAAAGTGTCTGCAGCACTAGTCCAACTCACAGAGTGATAATGGCTCAATGACCTCCAAGATACATGGCTTGTGCAAGTCAAATTCTTTGGCATTCAGAAATGGTACTACATTTCTGAGCACTTGTAGTTATGATAACCTACTCAGCACTATGCTGGTTGAAGAATTTGTAGTGTGTTTGTGAATATGAGAGACAGAGAGGATAGCATGATTTGCAGGGCTGCAGTTTTGTTTTTTTTTTCTCTCGTTAAAATCTACAAGAAAGCCAAAACTCAGCACAGTCAGAAAATTTGCTGACTTCATTAGGTAGCATGCAGAAGAAGTATTAGCAAGACGTGACAATAACAAGCTAAATGTCCATCTCCTTCCTCATAATTACTTTCTTTCCCTGAAGTTCCCCTTCCGCACAGGCACATGTCAGTGCAAACCAATTTCAAGCACTTACAAAACACTTTTGGACATTAACCCCAGATCTGTCACTCCACAGTGGATTCATTCCTACATAAACTGGCACTTTTGTATAATAACATATGTTGAACATATTCTGCAAGCTCAATGGTGCAGAGACAGTTTCCATTTCATGCTAGTACTGCAAGTTCAAATAGATGACTGGTTGCTGGGGGGACCACTGGTGCGCAGCAGTTTTCTTCTGTAGAGGGACAGTGTACATTTTTCCATGTCAGAGGTTCAAACCCACACAATGAAATAATAGGGGGCGCACAGGCAGATCCTTCACAGTACAGGATGCATTTATGGAAGGGCAAATGTAGAGATCAGACTACACTGATGCTGCTACTGCATACTGTGTGTGGACAGGATGGGTTAAAAGAGCAGGGCGAGGGGAAAAGCCTCCCTGCCACTAGGATGCACATCTCTTCTTTCTGCCTGAGGAGGGCCACAGAAAATGGTAGGTGAGGAGACCAAAAACGTGAAGGAAATGCAATTAGATAATCCTTCTGGAATATGGAACAAAGGAAAGTTAAACATTACATAATGAAATACTTGACACCAGATGATATCTAAGATGGCAACAAAGATTTGCAAAACATTTTTTCAAAAAATATCAATATCTCAAGTTAAAGTACTGCTACAACATAAACAAAAGCTAGGCATACCTTAAAAAAACACTTCAGGTTTTCAGATCTTCAGCAAAGTCTACAATGTACACAGTAGGAGATCTAGGAAATAGCAACAAAGACTAACGACACAGATACAACGCGCAACTGTTTTATAAGTCAGATACACATGTATGTGTGGAATTTGGTAACAAAATGCTAGACAGCAAGAAGACTATAAAATAAATGCGGCTGGGCTGTGACTGATGATGCGTGCCAGGTAATTGCACCACGATGGCTACAGCTGCTGAGCCTAAGATGAGGCATACACAAACACAAGCTATACATCTGAAGTCTGCACTATCACCGATTTCCCTGTAAGATTTCTTTCCCTCCCAAGACTTATTTACCCTGAATGCTATTCTAAAGTTCAGCATGTGAGGCCATGAAAGTCTTGTCCATTCCCAATACATACAATCCTAAGTTAACTCACAGCACAGTACTGAACTAACTTCAGTGATGTGGCCCAAGTTGTCTGCCAGAGACATCTCCTGCAAACAACTACTACACCTGACAGTGTACAACTTCAATAAACTATTTCATTATTAAACAGAAGCACTAAATATCAATAACAATAGCTCCATAAGTAAAGATACATGTTACTTGACATTTCCCACCTTTAAAATATGCATCTGCTGATGGCAAACCACATACAAGAACCTAATGAGCAGCTTTGCTGACACATCACGACTTTCTACACTGGTTTGAGTCTCCCAAATGACATGTGCTGCAGTATGTTTGACTACCTATAACATAAATATAGAACAGCAATTACCAATCACCAGTTTTCCTCCTTGCAGTCACGGAAACAAAAACAAATGAGCACACAACTGGTACAACATCCATGGGTTATCCCTGTATAAGACAAGCAAAATAGCAAAAAAAATTGATGAAAAGGCTGGAAGAAGGGAACTCTACTCTGCTGCTTTAATTCACATATACAAACAATGCGATGACAAACCAGTATCTGTCCACACAGCATAAAAAGTACATTCACAGTATGTAGTCACATACTGAACAGGGATCCACTAACTGTTGGGACAGACTCCAACATCACCACAACTATGTAAAGATATAATGGATAAAACGGGTTTTTGGAAAATGAATGGACACACCCAAATTACATCCTTAGTAAGAGGACTACATGGAGCAGAAGAGAAAAATGGGCTTTTTTTTTTTTTTTTTTTTTTTTTTGAGTAAAGACAACTTGGTCTCATGCACAACTTTCCAAGAAAAAACCCTCCCCTTTACAGAGTGTCTGGTAAAGTTCTAATTTAATGTCTGGACAGCAGTAGCCATGATACCCAACCCTATGTGCTCCTGAAACAGATGTAGAATGCTGAAACATCTCTGGTAAAATTATACCAGAGGTTTACTGGGAGATATTTGTCAATGGTTTTGTAACAGAAATGTATGCGGTGTGCTAGGTACTTGGATAGGGTTTTACTTTTGAAGGGATTTCGCCTTCCTATCACTGGCAAAGAAAAAGGCTGAATGCAGACCATTAAAGAGACTGCTGAAGGTGCTTGTGCACAACCAAGGTGTCTAGATGTTTTTTTTCACTTGTTATGGGACTAAAAGGAGGACAACATGAATTCATATGGACTGCCTGAGAGTAACCTTAGACACTATTTTAAAAAGCAAGTAATATCTGGTGTTGAACAACCACAATTTTACAGGATGTTATCTTTGTAAAAGCAAAAACTTAACTTTTGGACAGCCCTGCGTCAAAACTAGAAGGTGGTTTTCCGCAACAGCAGCCCTGGCTTTGTAGAAGCCATAAGTATGGCGTATGCTTTAGCATGACACTTTAAAACAAAGTTAAGATCCCAGCTGATGTTAAAGAGCACATGGTGGGTGTGAGTGCAACATACTGTGAGCAAACCAACAAGAATAGTGGAGAGGAGTGTACTGCACAGAAGGATGTGGGAGGTTATCATAGTTGTGGGGTTCATATTTTATTTGCTTACTTCATTTCCATGTTAAGGCACTAGGCACAAGTGACTCTCTTCAGGGGTGACATGGGACCACTGATGTGTTAGATGGCCATTCAATGTCATGCAACAAGCAAATGGACACTATGGGAATCAAACTCAGAACTACAAGATGACACTTGGTAGCAATCTAGAATTTTGACCATCTATGTTAAACTTCTGTGTAGAGACTGACAGTAGAATATCCCAAACCCAAATTGAACAAGTCCCTGAAGACATCAAGAATGGAAGAAGGGGATAGAAAGTAAATGAGACAGCTCTGTACTAGCAGCAAATGCAACATTTCTTCCATCTGGCAGCCTGCACAAATCTTATCCAAGGTTTTTTAGCCATTTGTCAAATGAATGAGTCATTAACTTGGGCCTAGAGTATAGTTACATAAATCATTCAGTCAGGGGAAATAGCAAAATTAGTGTGTCATCTTTGCTCTGAGCAGAAATAAACCTGTGAGCCCTCCAGCAGCAGAAATTCTGGAAAAGAAAGTAGACTTTGGGCAAAGCATCATGGCAGAAATAACGCTCCTTTACATTTTCTTCTCTTCTACTTGTACTTGACATGTAGCTTTTGAATAACTAAAAATGAGGAAATATATGTCAAATACAGAGCCACAGAATCTCTGGCATGCATTGATGAATATCCCATTTGGACAGCAATAATGGGTTTGCATTGCTTCTCGATGTGAAATGGTCCCCAATTCTAGGTCATTCAAGGGAGATCTTACAGCTTATTTCAAGGAATCCAAAATATATTTTTGTTCAAAAAAATCTACCCAAGACTTCACTGCTCTGCAATTTTTTAAGGTCAATACCTCATTTCAAGGCCTAGAACCACACTAGTATCAGTTCCTAACAAAACAGCAAGATCTGTTCCCCCACATGCTGCTTGCTGAGAAACCATATGACGCATTGCATCAAAATGCAATGAAAGTAGAATATTTCACAGAAACAGAGCTAGAGTTTTAACTTCTATCAGCTCCAGGACAATATGCAGATGGTTCAAGTCACATGGACACTCACAGAAAAGTAAACTTTTTAGGTCAGGACAACCTGCCAACAGATTTTCAAAACTGGACCATTAAAAGAGAGCTTTCCCTATTGGTCAAAGCAGGTCACTGGGCCTACACTGCCTCTGGCTGGATTCTTATATGGACTCAGGGCACAGTCTCAGAAAAAAAAAAAAAACATCAGACTAAGAAGTTAGTAGATAAGGCAAAGTTTTATGAGTTGGGGAGCACCTGAAGGGTCATACGCCACAGAAGGTACGCCTTGCCTGACATCAAGAAAGTTCCCTGAGTGGTCAGCGATGAAGAATAGCAAGTGGGTGAGTAAAAAATCATATTTGCTCATGTCTACGGTGACTGCTAAGGAATCCATGAGCAAACATGGAAACTAAGGAATCTTTCAGCTTCAGCTCTGATCCTGCCATAAGCAGCCAGTCATCCAGATAGGTGGAAGGGAGAAGCTTCATATCTACTGGTCCAATGGCAGTCATTTGGTGAGAATCACTGATGTTAAGGTTGAAGGCAATAATCTATACTGAAGTAGGTGACTCAGTGTATAAGCATCTTTCATCTCCACTGTAAATGCTGAGTGTGTACAAGAACACTGTTCTAAAAAGCTGGTATACAATGCAGTGACTGAGTCATCTAAAACAATCAACCCAGTTACATGATCCACTTTGAAAGCAGAAAGAATCTCAAACAAATCACCGATCCCACAATCACATTTATTTAGTTGTTTGCAAGTATGTCTGTTAATCAGGTAGGTGAATACCCTCAACTGATTTATTTATATGAATGGATGCACACATGGGGATATTGGCTTATTTGTCCACCAGGTAAGTGAACAGGTCCTTCTTGGGCACTTTGCAGCCATGACCTGGAACATAAAATCAATGGTGAATTAAAAATATACATAGAAACTATAGTGTAGTCAATCAACCACCATGCATTTTGTTGATGGAAGGAAACGGTGGTATACCTGGGGAGAGAGAGAGAGAAAAAAAAAACAAGACATGTGGATAGCATGCAAAATACCACACAAACAGAGACCAGATATCAGTACTGAATCCCAGATCCTGTAGATCTCAGGGAGACATATGAAAACTAAGTGCCCATGCTGCCCTTAACATACTTACATACACTTTCATCCTCCACCAGGCACCTGTTCTGCTAGTTTCTCAGAAAGAATGTACTCCCAAATGAGGAAGCCAGAAAAGGAGGAGTTAGAAAGTGAAAAGGCATCTTGACAATTTAACAAAGCAAGTCAACCCCAACATCCAGAATTTCTGAAAAATCTGCTCCCCAGATCTTGGAAAACAATATTAAACTGCCTTTAAAGGGCTGTCCACTACAAGTGTACATTTAGAGGCACGTTAAGTTGGCCAAGCAGCAGTCTTACGACTTTCGTTTTATCTAAATCATGAAAAGTGGCTTGAAAGAGGTTTGACAGTAATGAAATCCGCTGTTAAGTGGATGGTACAAAGTTTTAAGAAATAAGCTCCATTTTGGGCTTTGATACAACCTGTGGAAAAAAAGGACAACGTAATTACCTCCGTAGGACGGCTGCTCGCCTTATTTTTGACCGTCCATAATAACTAACAATGGAACAAACAATACCTGAGTAAAGAAAGCAAAATCCAGGAAGTCGCTTTCAAATTCTTCCTAAAAGCTGTGCACATACAACCAGCAGTGGCATCTCTAAGCAGATCTGAAGCAGCCATTTCCTGCTTGGCTCATTCCAGAAAGGGCTACTTATGGGGCACTGCCCTGTATTTTCAAATGTACTTCTTTGGTGTAAGAAACTCATAGGGACTTTAGCTCTTTGCTCACCTGAGTCATGTTTTGCTGGTGCTCAGCCTTGGTGATCAGGTACTATGGGCTCTGCTGCTGACTTCCTGTCATTGGGTATGATGGGCTCTGCTGCTGGCTTCCTGTCATTGGGTATAATGGGCTCTGCTGCTGACTTCCTGTCACTGGATATGATGGACTCTGCTGCTGACTTCCTGTCACTGGGTATGATGGACTCTGCTGCTGACTTCCTGTCATTGGGTACACGGAATGTGCATGTTCTTTCCATTTCTGAGTGAGCTTTCTCTAACCAGTCTGAGTTCTGCATACTCCACAAAAACATGCAGGTCAGTTGGCTACACATGAACATATGTAGTTTTTTTTACTTTACCTTGTAGTCTAGGTTACGGTTTAAAGGGAATAATCCACTTATCAGGCTAAATAAATTGATAAAATAAATGAATGAATAATTCGGCATACGTACATCAATATCAGTGTTAGGAAACCCATTTCACAGAAAAGCACAATGACATAGGACTCCCTTCCAGTGGAAAAAAAAATATTGGGAATTGGAGGACTTGTGATGGACTATGGAAATACCCACACCATCTGACTGCCTTACATAAAGGGAAGAGACCTAAAAAAATCAGAGAACCTTGGACATATGGTCGATCTTCTTAGCAATCAGAACTTCTGAGTCTATGCGCATCCAAACTGCAGCAGCCATGTACTCATACAATTCCAGGAAGGCAAAAAAAAAAAAAAAAAAAATCCAGTGTTTATTTTCTCTTGATTTTCATATGAATCAAAGAAATCCCAGAAAATACAAGGTTATTAGACCTGAGGCCATGTACTCCTCGCCAACAACCATCCTCAGGCTCTAGCAACCATTTCAAGGAGGGCAAGGCCTGCAAGTCCTGGAGTGTATTTTAGGGTAGCCATCTAATTGTCTAAGCTACGTTTGTAGGCCAGCAGGTAACTGCAATGCTTGACAATTCAAGTCTACTCAAGAGTATGGGAGGTGCTGGCTAATGAACCTCTCTCTCAATTTAGTTTCATTTAAAACCCTGATGTAGGCAAGATCTCTTGTTCTAGTGTTGGCTGCACTATTTGACACATTAAGAGAAATGAGGTCTCAAATAATGATATCCCCGAGGGCCCTGAAAGCAAGGCAAATGTCTCACCTTAAAACTTTATATGACACTGAGTCCAAGGAGAATGATTTCAGCCTTTTCTAAAAGATTTTTGAGGTCCGATATTCTTTTCGTTAGGATCCTCTGCAGTCTTTTGAGTTTTTTCTTTCATGTCTATTGAGGTACATGATGAAAGATGAATTGCATTCTATGAGTCTAACCGGGCCAGTGTACAGAAGGAACAATAATTTCCTTGAGTTTGAAAGATATGCCCTTGGTGATTAGTTGCAACATACAGAAGGATGACTTTCTAACTATGTTCGTTACATGGCGCTCAAAGGATAGGAAGCCAGGTCACTGAAAAGCGGGGTGTCACTGATGTAACAAGTCGCAGCAATCTGTGGTTTTCTGAAGACAACAGATGATACTGTATTTCTTAGCATTTAGTTTGAGCCTTTCTCAATACACCACGTTAATGTGGGATACTTACATTTGAAGGTAATTTGTATTATTGGTTGATTTGACAACTACACTCAGTTTGCAATCATCCGCAAACTTAGTCAGCCAGAGATCCTTGTTAAAACTGTTGAGATAAGAGGAACAATAAAAAGAAGAGGCTCAATACAGACACCAGGGAATGGCACCGATTACCTTTTCCTTAAATGAGGAGGTAGCGCTGACCCTGATGTGTTCTGCAATAGTCATAGCTTTATACAATTCCAGGGAGACAGAAATAATCCAAAGGCTACTTGGATAATCAATGTTAGCATGACATTTACTCTGTCAAAGGGAACTCCATGAAAACATCCACAAGTATGTGGGTTTCTGCAAAAGATGAGTCATCTAGAAGATGATGCAGGCAATGAAGGCACATGGATGTCTTCACTGTCGGAATTCTTTGATTAAGATGTAAAATTCTGTTGAACTGCTGAATTCTTCAGAGAGATAATGGGCTCTGGAAAAGGCAGCACTACTTGGAGGAAGGTGGAGTAACAAGTGAGAGTAATGTTACAATCTCCTTCCAGAGTTGCTCAGGAGAAACTAACAGAAATTGGTCCAGCTTCTCAACCAACGGTCAGAAAGAGGACACTTCCCTGGAAAGCAAAGCATGTACACAGAGAAAAAGTTAATAAAGTTGAAGAGTGGGCACCAGTTGTAGATGCTGCTACTGTGGCACAAATATTGGTTCAGGAATCAAACCTTTGGAGAGACTGTGTTTTAGTTAGATGATAACTTGTGATGATGACAAAAGTCTGCATTCTGAAGGGTCAGGTCATTTCCCATCACATATTAAATAAGGCCACATAATCCAAAGGTAGAAAAATCATCTACTGAAAGGGTGTCCTGTCCACACCCAAGGCACTCATACTGCACTGAAATCTCAATAGTATCAACTGAGAGGGAAGCAACAAGGCTCAACGAAGAGTGACGGTATGACAGGAACGAAGTGCAGCTGAAAGACCACTGAAGGAGATTCCTGTCTCATCGCACATAAGCCTTCTGGTCAACATCCACTAAAGGCTTGAGGTCCAAATGATGCAATGGCTTGAAATCAAACGCTGAGGCCTGAACCACATCTGACATAACCAATGTAAGCTGGCGCAAAGAAAGGTATGGCTAGATTAACAATGCCAAAGTATCCAGTTGGACAATTTGAGAATTCTACCAGTGCCACCATATTAACCACAGCGTACCGGGTCATGAAAGCAGCCAAAAGAAACTGTTGTTGTCGTCTTAACAAGCAAATGCAATACTTCCATCGGCTGCAGTAGAAAGACGTCTTAACAGGATGACCAACCATGATCCTTGTCTGTTTTCATGATGTTTCTGTTTCTCTTTCTGTGTATGCCTGTGCTGCAAATGCCTTGCCAGATGTAGAACTAAGGGTCATGGAACCCTCTATGCTACATACCTAAACTCTTCTTTTTTTACATAAAAATATTAAATAAAAAACATCTTTATTAAATTCTCACTTATGACAGTCAATTATACATTTACGAAAATGAAACAGACCATGTTGACATACTTTCATTTGTAAACATTATACACTTCTAATACTGTATACAGTCACTGTCAATTGAACATTACACAGCTCATGCAATTCCTACCTTCCTTTAAAGCTCATTCTTTCTCCAAAACATTACTCTGCATGTATTGTTCCCACAATTCCCATTTATTTCTATGTCATTTGCTCTTTCCCTTGTCTAAAGATCCCATTTCCAGTCCCTTTCTCTCTCACTTGCTATATTCACTACTTATTATACGAATGGTTTAGAGTTTGATTTTTTTTGACAGCCAACAGAATTAAACTCGGCTAGGCCTTACTATAGTCTAGGCAATTCAGACTCTGTATCACGGCTAAAAAAAATAATTTCCTTAGTTACACCAATTTGTTCAACCACTATTCCTGGCTGGATATTCAGCAGGGAATTCTTTTTAAATCTGCCAACTCACTATACCTCTTTCTTCCCCTTTACACCTCCAACATTTGAAATCTACCAGAGGAAAAAGTCTTTGGAATCTGCTTAGGGTACAAAAATACCTATACAAACACTTCCAAACTAAAATCCTACATCATCTAGACTTAGCTGCATATTTTAGTCATACATGTATCCTCCCACTGTTTCTCCATGAATTGCTTATGAAATCTCACTTCCAAATCCTTTGAAACCTCCTCTGACTCGTACAGTTATCATGCAGTATTCTATATGCCCTTCTAATTATTCATTTTTGACAGCAGCTTCTGCTTTAGATTCTACTAAAAACTCTACCAGCGCTGGTCTTTCACTCTGGATCCTTCCACTCCTTTCTGTTTGCCTGTACTCTGATATCAATCTTTGATAGGGAAGGCAATCTCTAACCTGTAGTTCAAATGTATTACTGGCCTCTTCTCATTCCATTACCTTTCTCTCTCTAATTATTTGCTCCCAATACCTTGGTTCCTTTGCCAGTAATTTTCTCCAGTAATTGCAATCATTCCTATCAGCAGAATCTCCTTTCTTCATTTCCCGTGTTGGCTTAGTTCTGAGAATACTTTACGAATACAATGTTCTGTATGGCTACTGTTTTTTTTTTTTCTTTAATGACCTGCATCCAAAATATCAGTCTCTCTTTATGTCTTGAGATTTCCTCCATGTTCTTTTGTAAAAAACACTGAAGGTTTTGGAGGCAGTAGAAATTAACTAAGAGAAACATCTGGTAGATAGAAAGGCTCAGGTGTCATGAATTTACTTCAGCAGAAAGGCACTTCTTACTTGGACACAGCTTTTTTAGTCTACCTCCTGCACTAACATTTCCCTCTTTGGCATGAAATATAAAGGAATATTGTTCTATACCAGTCAATCAAAACTGGCATCTTCAAAATAGAAGCAGTCAAAATAGAATCATGAATACACCTGTTGACTAAGTGCAATATCTGAACGTCTCCAATTGCAAGTTTTATAAATATTAATATGTCCCATCCTTTGCTAGTTGTAGAAACTTAAGCAAAACACAAGCACATACAAAAATACACTTTTTAATTTTCTGTTGTACTGTTTCTCTGCTGTGCTACAAATGTTCGGCTGAGTTGCAGGCTAAAAAATAAATGCATCTGATGCTTTCGCTCGCAGCGAAACCCAAGCAGAAAATATACAAGCTCATGTGCACACCCATTAGCACTTCAGTCCATATTATATTACATTGCATCTCTTTACCAGAGTATGATGGTTTACAGATGCTACTGTGCTAACTAAAGTCTGTTAGATAATGTTTGCCCAGATGGGAACTGAGTACCCAAGTGACCTACATACAATTACCTACTACAAAAGTACACCCCATGTTAGAATAGAGATTTTTCTTCAGTTCAAATAACTTATACAATACTCTCGCCCATAGTTTCTGTTCTAAATTTATTTACATTCCTCCTTTATAGAGACTCACCTGGGACCACACTATATGGATAACAGCCATTGCTTGCACACACAGTCTATCAAGCTCCATGCAAACCAACTTGCGCTACTTTGGGCAGACGCATACAGTAATGCAGTGCAACCCTTTCACAGCCACATTCAGGATCTCACACTAATTTATACAAGTAGCATACACAGATGTGCAACCATGAGCAATCTCAGACTGACTTGAATGTTTCCTTGTCCATACATTCTTTGTACATAAGGGTAGCAGGCAAGTTCAACAATGTGCTACTAACATTCACCCAGGCATTAGCTTGCAAAGCTGAATGCGAAGACATGCTCTGTGCAAATCCCACCCTCTGCTATAGGGCCAGAAATGCATCTTTGCACCTCCTAAGACAGAAAGCACTGATCTGGATGGTCAGTTCCTTTTGTGTCACTATAAATCATCAAGTTTGTTTCCATCCTGTTTCCCCTTCCATTTACTTTAGCATAATTTTTATTACTATTTCATAGATAAAAGTCTGTTTTCAACAGAAAATGCCAGGCACTGCGAGGAAGCCTAATTATTACTTCTGACATTAAAGCAGAAATAAGTTTGTAACTGCTCAAAGTGTTTTTCTTAATATTCAGAGAGTCATTTGGAATGTCAAATCAGCCCAGATGCAAAGTCATATGATACACACTAGCTAATTCCCAGAGGTGTTAAATGAAGTACATCATTTATCACAATCATATTGCTATACACTGGCTGCCAAATAATGTATTAGCGATAACTGCTGGCAGCACTGGTAGCATTACAGTTGGTATGAATCTATGGGCATCTCATTATACAGGGAAGATGTGTAACATTAGAAGCTCAACCTATGCATTTTGCACTTTTATACAAAGTACTCTAACTTCTGCAGAGTCCAATATCAATTTAATGGTCACCATTTTCATAGTTGCTCCATCTTTGAAGAAAAAACGAACAGCTGTAACAGAACACCTCCTGCAAAGCTACATTTCTCGGCATTAACTTTTGCACTTGTATTGCATTTTCATGCCAAACCTTCAAGTGCTGAAATAAATCACAAGTAATCAAGCTACAGTTATACATTTGCTCAGCAAAACAGTCGTTCCTTGAAGAAAATGCTGCTTACAGCTTGGATGTTGTCAAGTCAATTACCACCCTAGGCAATCCCCCAGATGGTACCCTTTCTCAATCAGAGATCCTATCTATATGTTTGGCTCAGGGAATAAGGTTTTTCCAATGTTTCTTAAAAGGGAAGGCAGCATTTGTCTGACTTCATCTCAACTACAAGTATGCTTCATTGTGTGCCATCTCAATGCATTTGCACATTTACAGTGGACAAAGAATGCACCTAACCCCCCCCACCCCGAGACCACGAGTCTTCTTTACTAATAATTCCAGGATAGGGATGCAATATCTGGGAATCCTGGCCATGATCCAGCACAAGTGCTGTGACTTTTAAATCCTCCTACTTCTGCTAGCCAGCAGGCATCCATGGTACAGGCCGTGCTACCTCCCCCCCAGGTTGGATGCACTAGTACAGTGTGACAAATCCATGGTGAGGATTGTACCCCAAGGCCTACCTTTCATGCATGGAGCCCACATTCGAGATACAAACCCTCAGATGGTGCTCATGAAGTCGTACCTGCACCAGCTTCTCCCATCAATATGTGTGTGTGTTAGCTTTAGCTGCTCACTCCCATCCTCCCTGACCACATCTTTGATTAACAGTACTGCTAGTCAATCACAGACCATCAAGGGGGATGTCAGTGCCAAAACTGTCTCTATTGTAAAAGTTGTAACAGCCACTTTTGTTGAAACAGCCCTCACTGCTACTTTCAAACTTTTTCATCATGTTCTGTGGTTCATCTGTCTGATAACCTTTTCCTATGATCAAAATGTACGCTACAATGAAACGATTCTGTAAGAAACAGTACTCGGTGCTTTTATGGGGCAGGAGGTATACATGTAAATAATAGAAAGTACTATTAATTTAAAAGCACACATCATATATTGCTTTATGTTTAGCCCAACAATTAAAATTCTATAAAACTGAACAGGAAGGACTGCAGATTATGAGAAATCTGTCTGAAATTAATACAAAAATTCAACTTTATAAGGCACTGCAAGTCTAAAAAGAGTGACATTTATAGCCTGTTAAAAGAAAATGTTACTTGTAATCAACAAAACTGACTGAATGAGCCCCTTAACTACCTACAGTCAACATATGTTAGACCTGAAAAACACTTTCGCTATTTGTCTAAATCGGAAGAAAACCTCATTCCAAGTAATGACACCTTAACAAAACTGAGACGTATCGAATTTTAAGAAACATTTAAATGACTTGTTTAAGAAAGTAAGCTTAAGTGCTGTAATTACATATGAAGCATGCAATTTTTCTTTCTTTCTTTTTTTTTGTACAAGGTTACTTTAGATTTCCACTTTTGTACCACAGCTGCAATTTTTTTCTTATTCCTTTCCAAGAATGAATCAAACTTTTCTTTAGAAAACTTCCAAGTTAGAGCTTTGCAGTAGTTGCATAAGGAATGCTAACAATCACAGGAGTATGTTGTATACACTGAGCTGCTCTTTGCCACAGTATTTACATTTGGGGAGGGAGGGAGTCTGTATACAGCCAACTCTAGTAGGATGGTAAGAGATGTCACTTCTGTTAGGAATATAAGTTAAGAGCGAGTCCTGTGAAACACTCCATTGCTCACACATGACCGTTATCAAGCAAGAACTGTGTCAAACGTAAACCAGGTAATGAAATAAATGTGCTAGCTGAAAGAAACTAAATAAAGCTCTTTCACTCATCTGAACATATACCCCCCCACACACACACACACACACACACACTTCCCTTTTGTCTCAAGTTCACATATTTGTTCATATGTGGTCCATGTTGGGCAGTACCTGCGGCCTCTCCTCCTTTTCTTCATTGCAGCTTTGAGGGGAGAGCATTGCCCTACTTATGAATACCCGTTCCCTTTACATCAGTAGTAAACTACTGTACCTTCTCACATAAACCCTTCTCTTTTTGAACCATTTTGTTCTCAAGTACTTCGATTCCTAGGCTCAAAGAACTCTGAAGAAGCGATGAATTTCAAGATTCAACTTGTTAGCAAGCAGTACTTCTTGGTGACCATTGTTATGTCCTGCTATTACCAACAGTTCAAAAAAACAGATGCTAGAAAACCAGATATAGTAGTCCACGAAAAGAAGACAAAAGTAGCATTGATCACTGAAATTGTTACACAGTGATTACAGTGTCTAACGTACAGAGACACACAAAGTCATAATATACCAGGATCTGTAGACAGAGAAGAGGGCAACGTGGAAGGAGGATACCCAGAGAATTCCAATAGTAGTAGGAGCAATGGTTCTCATAAAAAAATAATAATTTAAATCTTATTTAGATATGTTACTGATGCATGTACCTCTATATGAATTGCAGGAGTCAATTATGGGCACATTGCTGGTGTGGCAAAGAGCACTGTTGGCTAACATCAATGACTTGAAACTACTAATTTCATGAACTTTAATCATACTTTGAGACTGGGGAATGGGGTCCATTCCCATCCTGGTATTAGAAACCCAAAAGACTTGGAGAAATTAAAGCGAATGCATGGTTACATACATATACAGTCCCTATTTGCAGGGCAGCTCATGTCCATCCTGGCCCAGATGCTCGAGCAAACACATTGCTTCACTTCAGCCCTTTAAAACTGACTACATATTCTGTGAGAAGTTGATAAATTAAGGGGGTAGTGGCTTCTTACTGATACGTTACTTGTTAACACACCAAGCCCAATGTCATTTCCTCTCAAACGTACCCATTTCTGGAATGCACTGATGATGCTTAATTATACCTCAAGCTATAGCAGAGATGAACATCATACCTTCCACCCTGTAAGTTCACTTGGGACCACCTTGAACAAAAAGTAAATCTTGCCCTTTAGTAACCTGCAAAAACTCTTACTGCAAGCTAAGCATCAAAAAGGATTAAAGGGTATATGGCACTTTACCTATAACCAAACCAGCCAAAGTGTTCCTTGAAAAAGGACTCAAGTTCCCATGAGTGAGCTTCAAGACAAGAAAGTGAGAGTCACTCTTCCAGATGGAGATGGTAACATAACATGCTCCTTAGTTCTTCTACAAGGCAGTAAAAGGGATATAAAGCGGTGCAGCCTATAAGGGGTCATACAAGCTCTGCACCATATGTAGGTAGCCATGTTTGTCTTTTCGGCTTTTCCCCGGTTAGGGGTCGCCACAGCGGAACTCCGGTCCGCTAATGACTGGCAGTCGATTTTTATGGTGCCAAGTTGCCAGTCCAACACCCAACCTACAGCAAAGGCACGCCCATTCACGCATGTCTTTCGGAGGCCCCTCGACTGCGGGGACGACATGCAGACACCACACAGAAGGTACTCCAGCCGAGAATCGAACAGGAGAACCTCTTGCTGTGAGGCAACAATGCTACTGCTGTACTACTGGGGATAACAATTTGTGGCACTTTATTGACATGTTATGTCCTTGTCCTAAGAACTTACTGTGCCCCTAAATACAGTAACATTACTAAGAATTCTATGACGTTTGAAAACAAAATTATTGCAGACAAAATAATCAACTCCAAACAGTCAAAAAAAATTTCTCCAATAGCAAATTAATTGAAACTTCAGTATCAACAAACTATATGACAAGCAAAAACTCCTTGCCTGTAAAAGCAAACTTAACTCATCAGTTAGAGAAGAGCTCAAATGCTGCAGAGCTTAGAAAACAAAATCAAATCCTACAAAAGAAATCACCACCCATACTTAGGATAACCATAAAGCCTTCTTCAGCTGTGTCATAAACCTAAGAAAAAATATTCAGCAATTCTCTGAGTTAATACAAAATAACATCACATACTTGCCACTCACTGAGGACAGATATTAATGAAAATTTTCAGGCCAAACTTTACCCCCCCCCCCCCCCGAGTTACAGCATATTAGCATACCTACACCACCATCAAATTACCTCTAATTAAAATAACCTTAAGATAAAGACCAAAGAAAGGAAAGAGCGAGAGAGAGAGAGAGTGTGTGTGTGTGTGTGTGTGTGTGTGTGTGTGTGTGGCACATATGTTCTGATGAGCAGGTTCTAAGCTCTTACTCCAAGTATAAAAATGGTAGCTCCATGGGCCCTGACAATGTACCAGGTTGTCTTCTTGTCAGCTTGTCTGACTTATAATTACACCTATTCAATCACAGCATCTCCACTGGATTCATGCCTTGAGTATGGAGGGCTGCTGTATAGTCACCCCAATCAACACAGGGGAACCCACGACTGACCTGGGCAATTAAAGACCTACCAGCCTCACCTTTAAGGCAATGGATCATATCATTATGGACTTCATAATCAAGGGCATTGACAGTCTTCAAACCGGACCAGAACCAATTTGGGTTTCTTAAAAGCATATTATACCTCTTAAATCTAATGGACTTTTTTGAACAAATCACTAAGGCATTAGACTCAGGTAAATCAGATCACAAGGCATAGCTGGCCTTGGTCAGAGCCTTTGACACCATTCCACATTTAGGCATCATTGTTACACCAATCCAAATAAATATAAACTCCTATGCTGCCCACTGGAGCATCTACTTCTCACAAGCCTGAACAAGAACTTTTTCAAAGGATAGAGGAATGGAATGCAAAACTGTAGGCACATGAGATGAAACAGAGTACAAATAAGACAGTTGTAATGGCAGCAAATGGTGAAATCAAAAGAAGCGGAGAACTGATACAGAAGAGAAAACAGTGCAATAGGTTTACACCTTCAAATATCTCGGGAGGCTTGGCTGAGAAGAAGGGGAGTCTGAATGTGGAGGTCAAAGCTAGAATCAGAGAGGCTGCAGCCAACTGGCAGAGGGTATTAAAGGTAGTCTATGACAGAAGAATGCCAAAGAAGCTGAAAAATAAGGTGTAGAAAATAGTTGTGAAACCAGTTCTACTGTATGGTACAGAAATCTGGGCAGTAAAGGCAGAGCTGCTGAGGAAGGTAGATGTGATGGAGATGAAGTGCCTGAGATGAGTAGTAGGATGCACACTATGGGACAGACAAAGAAATGAGGATATAAGAGCAGAAGCCAAAGTAGCTACAATAGCAGAGAGATAAAAAAAACTGTGGTTCACTCACATGTGCAAAAAGGGCGACGACAATCTGGTTAAGAAGACTGGGATACACAGGAAGAAGGTAAGAGGAAGCAATGGTGTTCAGCAAAGAGATGGATGGATTGTGTGAAAGAAGACCTGCAAAAGTCAGGCATGACTGTCAAAGAAGGTAGGAGAGTGGCACCAAATAGAAACAGATGGCAACAGTTGACATGACACCCCAACCCCATGAATGAAATGGGAAAAGGGGGCTGATGATGATGAGTTAAGCCACTGGACATCAAACTAGCTCACAGATAGAAACCAGTCTTAGCGCTGCATGCGCTCTTTCAACTTAGAAAGTGACAATCAGTGGTGTCCCCCAGGGACTTGTCCTGGGATAACTCCTCCTCGGCATCTACTTCTCTGAATGTAAAAGCAGGCATCCGAGGCCTGTGGCTGACAAAGTTTGCTGATGACTGCAAACCTGGAGCTGTCATAAATACCCAAGATGACCTACATATTCTCCAGGAGGGTTGAACTCGTGCTAACAGGTAACCTACTCCTTACAATCCACAGGTTTTGTTCCTAATCATAGACTGACAGATTGGGGGAAAACATTCAATAAACAATGTTTCTTTTACTGCTTCCTTGTGTTCGAAAAGTCACCCCCTGTTATATGACAACAGAAAAAAAACAAATGCTTTCACGCATGTTTTAGATGTTTTAGAAACCTGAACTTAATTCAAATAAAAAGAGGACAGTAGAAGGCTTAGTACTGTGACAAAACTATGATTTTGTTTTTGCTGTGTTTTGATCATGACTGGTCTCAATTCAAGTGAACAGCATTCAGGGAATCCTACATGTATCCAGCCACTACACACCTTAGAGTGATCCTGAGACCTTTTGAGAAGGTTCACATCTGATTAGTTAGTGAAGACAAGCAAATGTTGGCCAGTGTCCTTCTAACTCAATCAACATGCCAATATAGGGAGAGAAAAGTAGAGTTATGTACACTCACCATAAATGTAGATGTTCGAGTGTGTTCACTGCTGCAGTCCTAATCATTGGGTTATCCATGCTGTGGTAGTCCTCAGTCAGTCTGAATACCAGACTCAAGGTTTTGTGCGTCGGCTGCTGTGACTTGTTGGCTGACGTCAGGTCATCCGAGCTATAAAGGAGAGCAGGTGACGCCATTACCTCAGTTTTTCTTGCCTTAACCAACCAAAAGAAGTCCAATTTTAATAATTATTAGTCGTCCTGGGGTAAGAGACCCCCACAGAAATATGTGTCTCTCTAAGGACAGCTGATATCAGGGGAAAGCATGACTGCAGCAGTGAAGACACTCGAACATCTACAGTTATGGTGAGTGTACACAACTGTACTATGTTCTTCATATTTCACTGCTGTAGTCCTAAACATTGGGAAGATTCCCAAAGCTGAGGAGAAGGGTGGAAGGTTAATAGAAACTTAGGATTGGGTGAGAATGCCCTGTAGAATTGCAAGAGCAAACCCAGCCCTAGCTTTTGAGAATAGGTTCAGATGGTAATGTTTGGTGAAGGTGTGGACTGAAGTCCATGTGGCAGCTTCCAAGATGTCCTTGGTAAGTACCCCTCTATGAATACTGTGAAAGTAGAGGTTGCCCTAGTGGAATGGGTTATGATGGTCCTATGGAGTGGGTTTCCATGCAAGGAGTAGCAAAACTGGATGCAGTGTGCTATCCATTTGGAAATTGTCCGTTTGGATATTGGTTTCTCCCGTGCCCCTGTTTTAAAGCTGACCAAGAGCTGGTCAGTTTTCCTTAATGTCTTTGTAAGATCCAGATAAAATCTGAGTTGTCTGTGCACATCCAAAGAATACAATATCCTTTCCCCCTTGTTCTGAGGGTTAGGGAAGAAGGTGGGCAGGTGGATGGCCTGGTTGAGGGTAACATCCAAAACCACCTTTGGAATGAAGGAGGGACTGGTTCTCAGGGAGACCCTGTCTGCATGGAAGACGATAAATGGCTCAATGGCCATTAAGGCTTGAAGCTCTGATGCTCTCTTGGCTGAAGTAATAGCCAGGAGAAAGGCAGTTTTCCAACACAGGTACTTTAGTTCTGAGGATGCTGCAGGCTCGAAGGGAGGCAGAGTAAGCTTTTCTAAAATATAGTTCAGGTCCCAGGCTGGGGTGGGGCTGTCTTCTGGGAGGCTTGATATTAGAGGCTCCTCTAAGGAATTGTTTGATAAGAGGGTGGAAGAACAATGGCTGCTCTGTATCAAAGTGTGCTGAGATGGCAGAGGCATGGATCTTTATGGAGGAGAAGGAGAGACCATTATTAAGACTTTCAGTAAGATGATCTAGAATAAGAGGAATTGAGGAAAGATGTATGTCTGCCCCCTTGGACTGGCTGCAGAAGCAGAATCTTTTCCATTTTCCAGGGTAAGATTTTCTGGTGCTGGGCCTTCTGGCTTCTGTGATAATGTCAAGGATTTGCTTGTTTAGCATAGATCCCTTGTTGGTTTTAGGAGAATAAGCCATGCTGAGAGCCTGAGTGTCTGAAGATCTGAGTGCAGCATTGCCCCCCCCCCCCCAGGATCCCAGGATAGCAGTTGAGGCATTAGAGGTAGCTGCCAGGGGTCTGGTGAGATAGGCTGCACAGTAGTGGGTACCAATGCTGTCTGGGGCAATGAGTATGGCTCTTGTTTTTTCCTCCCTTATCTTGATTAGTACTTTTGGAATAAGAGGTAGAGGTGGGAATGCATACACAAAGAGGGTATTCCAAGGGAAGGTCAGGGCATCGACCTTCCAGGCCAGGTGATGGTACTCCCTGGTGCAGAATTCCTGTACTTGGTGATTTAAATGAGAGGCAAACAGGTCCACTTGGGGGGTTCCCCATGTGTGGGTAATTTGCAGAAACATGTCTCTGTGGATTTGCCATTCATGTGGGTCCAGCAGGTTTCTGCTTAGGTGGTTTGCCAGGGTGTTGTTGATGCCCGGTAGGTATTGGACTATAAGATGTAGTCCCATGGATGAGGCTGCTAGCCACAGGTTCATGGCTAGTCTACACAGGGCGTAAGATAGAGTCCCTCCCTGTTTTTTGATGTAACACATGACTGTGGTGTTGTCTGTTTTTATGAGAAGAACCCCTGGTTTGTGGTAGGGTCTGAAGGATGCCAGAGAGTTTTGTACTGCTATCATTTCCTTTTGGTTGATGTGCAAGGGTAGTATTTGTGTGTCCCAGAGACCTTGGGCGCATCTGCCTTCTAGGTGGGCAGCCCAGGCTATGTCCGAAGCATCTGTAGTTATGGTCTGGTCTGATGGATGGAGGGTGAATGGAAGTCCCTTGTTCAGAGCACAGGCCTGGGAACCACCAGAGGAACCCAGATCTTATGCAAGGGATCACAGGCAGGGAGGTGTCCAGAGGTTGTGAGTGTTGACACCATAGGTTCTTTGGGTACCACTGAATTTTCCTCTTGTGTAGTCTGGCCAGAGATACCAGGAGGATGCATGAGGTCATGTATCCTAGAGCTTGTAGGAACTTTCTGGCAGAAAGCTGAGTTTGGGAGGCCAGAGTAGTGAAGTATTTTGGTAGGACACTTTGTTTTTCTGGGGACAGAAAGGCCACTTGCTGTTGTGCTCAGTAAGGCTCCCAGAAACATGATTTTCCTGGTAGGTGTCTGTTTTGATTTCCTTTCATTGATAGTGAACCCCAGAGAGGTGAGTAGGGTTTTTACAAATGACAAGTGCTGCAGGAGCAGTTCCTTGCACTCTGCCTGGATGAGACAGTCATCCAGGTAAGGGTAAATCTGTACATTGTTTTGCCTGCAAAAGGCAATGGCAGGAGCTAGACATTTGGCGAATACCCTGGGAGCAGTAGATAACCCAAAGGGCAAAGCAGAGAATTGAAAGTGTAGTGATCCTGCTCTGAAGCATAGGAATTTTCTGCATGATTGCCTTATTGGAATGTGCAGGTAAGCATCCTTTACGTCTAAGGTGACCATCCAAGTTTTGTTTGGCAGCATTGGTAGAAGCTGTTGTAAGGTAAGCATTTTGAATTTTGTTATTACCAGGAAGGTATTGAGAATAGATAGGTCCAGGATGGGATGCCAAGTCCCCTTTTTCCTGGGAACAAGGAATAGTCTGGAATAGAATCCTTTTGCAACTTGTTCTGGAGGTGCAGGTTCTACTGCCCCTAGGGATATTAGGTTTTGCACTTGCTTTAGTGCTTCTACCCACTGGTTTGGAGGTAGGTCTGGGTGCCCTCTTGGAGGTAGTAGTTCTTGGAAATTGAATTTGTACCCTTGAGCAATGAGTTTTAAGACCCATTGATCTTTTGTTATATAGTTCCAATTTTTTCTGCATAGAGATAGCCTTCCTCCTAGCTTTTGGTGTGGTGGAGGTAGGCAGAGATGGGAAAGGTAGTAATTGAGAGTTTTTTTTCCATACAGGGTTGCTTTTGAACTCCCTGCTCTAGTGTTTGGAGGGGGGGGGGGGGTGCCAGTGTTTTGTTCTTTGCTGGCCCTGAGTTTTAGTCCTGGTGCGCAGACCTCTCAACCAATCGGGGACAAATTTCAACAGAATCAGGGACAAGTCGCGAAAAAATCAGGGACATGGTACGTCTGTCCCTATGGGTTTTGCCTTGTGCCTGCCTGTTTGGTGCAGGAAAGGACCAGTGTTAGAGGGAAAATTTCTGCTGAACACAGGAGGTTTTACTTGATGAAAATCTTTAACAATCTGCATCAATTTTGCTTTGTCTTCCATCTTTTTAAGTACCTCTTCAGTTTTCTATCCGAACAAGCGGTCTTTGTCAAGAGGTGCATCCATGATTTTAGCTTTGACATGATCAGGGAGAGGTTGTTCCTTCAGCCATGCATGTCTTCTGATAACAGATCATGTCACTGCTGCCCTCCTAGAAGCTTCTAGGGAGTCAAATCCACAGTGCAAGGAGTGCTTTGCCACCTGAGATAAAGAGTGCAGTAATTCTGCTATCTCTTTATTGTTGGCAAAATCTGGAAAAGCAGAAATTTTCTGTTTCAAAAGTTCCAAAGTGTGCTGTTGATATTTTAACATATGGAACTGACAGTTGAGAGACCTTATAGTTACAGTTGCAGAGGTATATACTTTTTTGCCCCATCTGCCCAGGGCCCTGGATTCTTTGTCTGAGGGAGTAGGATTCTTTGCAGAGGTAGCCTTAACTCCCTTAGGTCCTGGAGTAATCTCCTCTGGATCTGCTATAGGATTTCTGTAGAGGAATTTATGAGAGTCAGGTACCCTGTAATATCTGTCAGGTTTTCTGGAGGCAGGTGGAACGGTGTCAGGGGTTAAGGCTGGATTCTTCGTAAACATCATCTACCACCTCCAAGATGGGTGGGATGGCCAGAGACCTATGCTGGGGTAGGTCCAGAAACTCTCTTAGTCTTTTCTTGGATTGAGGGAAATCCGTTGATTCCCATTGGAAGTGTTCCCTGAGGGTGTGGAGGGTTTCCCCAAAGGAAAGTCCTCCAGAGGTGATGCAGAAGGAATAGATTCTTCTGCATCTGAGTCTTCATAGGGAGTAAGAGGATTTTCCTCTTCAAAAACAGAGGAGTCAGATCTCTCTGAGTCTAAATCTGATCGGATGTCTGGAGAAGGGAACCTTCTCCTTTTGATTGGTGTGGCCTGATTACCCCGGATGAAAGTGATGAGATCCTCAGCCATTTTAAACATTCTAGCTTGAGGAGGGGGAGTAGTAGTGGAATGGAGACTTTTTGCTGTTTTCTTTGGAGTAGCTCTAAGTCTAGCCTGAAGAGTATCCCTCGGTGCTGTCGGTGTGTTAGTCGGAAGAGAGGGCGAAGGCCTTGAAGTGAATTCTGAAGTGCAAGTGGTATCCTCGGAAGCCGGTGCTTGGGTAGCAGCTCCAGATCCAACCGAGGCAGAGACAGCTGAAGGCTTGTTAGACAATGCAGTTTTCTGTGGCATACAGGACTCCAAAAGGGTCTCAGTAAATGCTGCAAAGTAACTGAGTGGGGCATCAGGGACTGGAAAAGTGCCTCACTGAATTCCTATGAACTGACAACCCTTTTAGCGGTGGTATTGTCGGAAGGCTTGGCCTTATGCGGTCCCTCTCTATCCTTATCTTTACATTTTTTCGGAAGATCTGTGGTTTGCTGACTGACTGACGCCATATTGGTAATCGGAGATGGGAGAAAAAAATATGTGGCTACAATCAGAGCTGTACAATGAAGAGTTCTAGCGCTAAAGAGGGCACGGAACCGACAGCAGGGTACGTCGTGATCTGGGCCTAAGCAAGTGACACATAAGAATGAAGTCTCAGTGTGGTATGTGCTTTCCACAGGCGAGACAGTTAAAGACTTTTTCAGACATTGGTTAGTGCAAGAAAAAGGAAGGATTCCCAATGAGGTACTTCGCTTTAGACGTTTTCAGCTGAAGTTCAAAATCTGGAAACAGCAGACCGGCACTGTTGCGAATTGTTTCTGCTATGGGCTCCACGGCAAGAAAGACTTGGGTAATGGCATCGCCTGCTCTCCTTTATAGCTCGGATGACCTGGCGTCAGCCAGCAAATTACAGCAGCTGACGCACAAAACCTTGACTATGGTATTCGGATCGACTGAGGGCCACCACAGCATGGATAACCCAATGATTAGGACTGTAGCAGTGAAACACAAAGAACATCATCTGGTTACTGGGCAGTGGCGTCAAGACTCTTCACCTGCCTGGGGACCATCCTCCAATCATGAAATATAACATGAAGACAGGTATAGCTGCCAGCAGCTACGAAACTGCTTAAGAAATGTCTTTGCTCAAATAATCTTGAGTCTTTTGGGAATATGAAAACGTTAACTGTTCATCTTCCTTAAAAACACATGTGAGATATTATACATCATGAAGCCTTCAAGTTCTGTAACTACTGGGATGCTAAACACAGCCAGCCTAATGCTAGTGCAATTCAAAGCATTAGGCAGATGAAGGAAGGAGAACCAATCAGAGGCGTTATTGACTGGAGTGCAGAAAGACCAGCAGCCCCACTGCAAAGGAAAATAAATTGTATGGCTATTTACACTAAGAAACACAAGAGTTACTACTGGACAAAAGGCATGGGAGAACTGCCTAAATAGCACACAAAATTTGAAAATATAGAGAAAAATTAAACAGTAATTTGTTTTCTGTTTTCCAAACAGAGAGGTAATAGATACCCAGAGCACTGTCACATATGACGTGGATCCATGTGGTGGGATCATATTATGAACTGGATTGTGAAGAAAATTGTGGCAGCAGAACTTTTGACATTGAGGAGACATAAGATAGCAAGGCTAGATGAAATCAAAATGGAAACTCCAAAAAAAAAAAAAAAAAAGAAGTGCAAAAAAACAGTCAATATATATTTACAAATCTCATACATAAAAGGGAGGACAGTGTGGCACAAGGGAATTAATGGAGGACAGATGTAATTATGCTTCAAAGGAGAGAACAAAACGCAGAAACGGGAACTCACAAACATGTTAGCTTGCTCTCTCTAGCAGTAAAAAAGATTTGAACATAGAAGGTTAGACCTAGAGGTTCACGAAGAGCAGGACCGAAGATAACGGCATAAACATGCCAGACAAATTATCCTTTGTTAAAGCCAACCATTGTTGGGCTGTGGATGTCGCTGTAGGGCTTAGTCAAGTATCAGAGACAGTGCCACAGAAAAACTATTACCCACACTACTTATACTTTTTAGCTGAAATTGCCTCACTGGGCCAAGGGCAAAACAAGAAACGTTCCCGTCCACATATAGTAGTAATGATAACAATAAGTACACAATCCCTAATACAGCAAATGCCTTGCATTTACTAAATTACACCAAACAGTACAACAGATTAACAGCTGTGCAAAACACAGGAGTAAAATTAAATAATTATTGTTGTAGGGTTTCTTTTGTTCTAGTTAAGATATTATTTCTGTAATAGAACGGCATATTTTGATAAAAAATTTACAACTGTGGGAAGTGCTTATGGACAAATGTGGGAAGTGCTTTCAGATTTCTAACACAGCACTGCTGGTAATGTTCTTACAATAATCAGGAGAAATTAACTTCCTGAGATTAGTAGTGCAATAGGCAACACGCTTTCCTTTGGTGCAGAATGTTGTGGGTTTCACTCCCACAAAAGCTAGATGGATTAGTGATGCTGCGCTCCTGAGGGTATCATCCTTCGGATGAGACATTAAAATGAGGTCAACTCTGCCTGAGCTGGTGGTAGCTTAGGTAGATGTAAAAGATCCTATGACACCTATAAAAAAAAAAGAGTTCCCTGATGCCCTGCCAAATTTCCCCTTGTAGTATAAATACTATTTCAGGTTTCTCCTGAAAAGAGGCTATTAGCTTAGTGGGACTAAACCAGTCAACATAAGAATACATAAAAGTTAAAATAAATTATGTACAAAAGTAGTTGTAATGAGACGGCAAACTTTCTTGAGCAGCCACCTATCTCAGTACTTGTTTTTAGAACATTAAGCACTTAACTGTGAAGCTGACCTTAAATGCCTTCTTGGGTGTTACCAGCTTAATAGCTATGTGAGGTCAGGGCATAGTTAAAAATATATGTTTGCAGACAACAGTTAATTTGTTATTAAGTCTCATGATTTCTGTGGTTCGCATAGCCTAGCTCACCATAGCCTCACAGTGATGAGTATTTAGCTATACATACTGGCAGCCAGCCTAACCATCTCACTGCAAGTCATTTCTAATTTACTAAAACAAGGCTTAGACAAACCAGAGAAAATTATAGACCCACAAATGAATTTTGGGAGTACAGTTCTTTTCGTTGATCTCTGACTTTTCAGTCCTCGGCTATTAATCATATTTTTGATATACAAATTAAATTATCAACTGCACGCCATTCATTTTTACTATTACACGCTTCTACAATTCTGACGTCAGCTGCACGTATTATAACAAGTTCATAATCACACAGAATGACAGCACATTCTATTCCTGCTATATCACTGCAGCTCATTCTGGAAACCTTTATCAAAGTCAACTGTCACAACATCAGCGTCTAGGGATATATTAATTTTTTCTATGTGCTTTTTGTCTACATGCCTTCCAGCCATCAATGCTCCCTTTGAAAAGAAGCACCGTTGTCCTAGTGGTCTGAAGATGTCACTTCAGCCCCCAGACTGGGACAACCTGCACTTAAGGGTGAAACCTTATCTCAAGGCAAGAGAACTACCAGGCAAACTAGCAGCAGGTTATCCTAGGTGTGCTGCATGGAATCGGTGTAGTCCCTAACTCTGTAGTGGTGGCTTTAGGAATCATAGTTCCCAATATAAACATGCACTACTTGGGTGCTGGTACATACTCTGACACTGTCGGCTGGGACACCAGTCGCTGCAGAGTGCTCCAAATGTCATGCCACACCAAGCTACTATCCCTCCCTCCTTAGATGGACACCATCAGCAGCTCACTTCCACACTCATGCATAAGCTCCTTCAAGCTGTGAGCTGCTACAGAAACATGTGTCGTCCTGGTCGCATTTAGGGCTTCATCCCTCTGTACCAGTGAGAAGACCCATGACTGATAAAAAGAAGTTATGTGCTTACCATAACGTTCCATGTCAGTTGTTCATCTCGCCTTTATTCTTACAGATGGGTTCAGAGCCGAACCATCGGCTCCGTGTCGGCCGATTTACTAGCTGAAGATCTCAGAGTAGCTCAAAGCCAGGCCCCTATCCCATGATGCTCTCTGTCCTACCTCAGATCTAGTTTGCTGAACCCAGCATGAACAGGTGTAACTCAATAAATACTCCAGCCGAAGTAAGAAGTCCCAGAACAAGACTACCAGACCTCAAGTTTACTCGCTCTTCGAGACCCTGGAGGGGGAAGGTGGGTGGGAATGTAAGAATAAAGGCAAAATGAACAACTCACATGGAATGTTATGGTAAGTACATAACTTCTTTATGCGAAGTTGTTCAATCTCACCGTTTATTCTTACACATGGGTAGCGTCCCAAGCACCCTAATCCTGGGTGGCTCAAGGGAGCATATTCCTGAGGACAGATGCCAAAGGAAGCCCTGTCCACTTTGTAATGAGTGATAAAGGTATGAGGCTTAGACCAAGTGGCAGCTGTACATATAGTGTCCAAAGGTAAATGAGTCGTATAAGCCGAAGAAGTGGAGACGGCACTAGTTGAATGCGCCTTCACACCATGCTCTAATGTTTGGTTCGCTGAAGAATAGATAAGTTTAATTCAGTCAGTTAACCATTTGGAAAGGGTAACTTTAGAAACCGGTAATCCTTTTTTAGCATCAGCGTGAGATACAAAGAGTTGGTCAGATCTTCTAAATTCCTTTGTCCTGTCTAAACAGAATCTTAATTGTCTGTGGACATCAAGTTTATGCAACATGTATTCCAACTTATTAGAATGATTACTGAAAAAGGTTGGAAGTTCAATAGTTTAGTTTAGATTGGTCTCAGAACACACCTTTGGCAGGAATGAGGGATTAGTCCTCAGTGACACTCTGTCTGGATGGAACACCAAATACAGGGGTTTGATAGAAAGGGCTTGAAGCTCAGATACCCTGCATGCTGAGGTAATGGCCACCAAGAAGATAGTGTTCCAAGAAAGAAACTTCAACTGACAGGATGATGCAGGCTCAAAGTGGGGAAGAATAATGTGTAACAGTACAAAATTTAGATTCCAGGGAGTAAAAGGTTGTCTAACAGGCAACCTAAGATGAATGGTGCCCTTAAGGAAGGCCCTACATAATCTGTGAGACATCAAATTAGAACCTTCAGCCTCGAGGTGCAAATTTGAGATCGCAGTCAATTGAACTCTAATAGTGGCAGCTGCAGCACCTTTATGAAGAAGCTTAGATAGGAAATATAGGATACTAGCAATCGGGGCAACATAAGGATCAATGCTATTCTGAGAGGCCCAAAAAGCAAATTGCTTCCATTTACTAGCATACAACTTTCTGGTGGAAGCCTTATGCAAAGATACAAGAATGTGCTGTACCTCCAAAGAAAAATCGTGTGACTTGGCTAGGTAGGGAATTGGAGCAGCCAAGCTGTCAGTCTGAGGGAACAAAGGGAGGGATGGAGGACCCCTAACAAATGTGTCTGTAGGTCTGGAACTGGGTCCAGAATCCAAGGTTCCTCCAGTTGATAGAGTTGGAGGAAGGGAAACCAAATCTGACGAGGCCAAAAAGAGGCTATGAAGATTACAGTCCTTCGCAGGGTTTTGGCTTTCTGCAAGAATTTCGGAATCAGGGGTATAGGTGGAAAGGCATACAGGAGTCCCGGGGGCCAATCGTGTACGAGTGAGTCTCTTGGGCTGTCCCCCGGAGGGAGACTCAGGGCAAAGTAGCTTCTGCATTTGGCATTCATAGGGGATGCAAACAGGTTGCAGCAAGGCTGGCCCCATGTGTGGAAAATCATCTCCGCGACTTTGTTTTTGAGAGACCACTCGTGTGGTAGCAGAATGGCTCTGCTCAGTTTGTCCACTATCACACTGGATTTCCCTGGGATATGTATTGCTATCAGAAAGCACCCAATGGACACAGCCCACTGCCAAATTCTCAAGGCCTCTCGACACAGGGGTTAAGACTTGGTTCCCCCTCGCTTGTTGACGTACCAGACTACTGACATGTTGTCCATCTGTATCACAATTGTCCCTAGAGGCAGAGAGTCGTGGAAGTGTTGCAACACCAAAAGGACCGCTCTTAGCTCTATAACATTGATGTGCAACTGTGACTCTGTCTCAGACCAGGTGCCTTGGGCTGTCCTTCCCTGAAAAAGCCCCCCCCCCAGCTTATCAGAGAAGTGCCCGTGGTCACCCTGGTTGATGGTGCGGGAAACAAATGGTCAACCCATTGTAACTTGTTGGCTGGTCAACCACCAGTGAAGATCCTTCTTGCAAGAGTCCGTAATCATGATTAAGAATGACATGGGAAGTTGTTGGTACGACCACTGGGTGAATAGTAACCACTGAAGAATCCTCATGTGCAAATGTCCCAGAGGAACTGCTATGAGTGTAGCTGCCATGGTGCCTAGTAGCTTCAGTACTTGATGGGCCGGTACTTTTCTTCTGTGCAAAATGTCCGAGACCTGGATTTGGAGAGTGGTAATTCTGTCCAGAGGCAATCTTATTGTGGCAGTGGTGGTGTCTAGTTCTGCTCCGATAAAGAAAATACCCTGCAATGGCAACAACGCAGACTTTTCGAAATTGATAGTGATGCCTAACTGAGAGCAGAGATTGAGTGTGTGATCCCTAGACAGAATTAGTTGATGCCTGAAGGCGGCGGTAAGGAGCCAGTCATCTAGATATGGAAACACTTGGAATCCTAGATGCCTCAAGTGAGCCGTAACCACTGCCATGCATTTGGTAAACACTCTGGGAGCTGTTGTGAGTCTAAAGGGCAGTGCTTGGAATTGGTAGTGACTGGCTCCTAGCCGGAAATGCAGATGATCTCTGGATGGCCTGGCCATTTTGATATGGTAGTATGCATCCTTGAGATCTGTAGAGCACATCCAATTGCCCACTCCGAGGAATGGGAAAATAGACTGAAGCGTGACCATCCGGAACTTCTTCTTTACAAATGTGTTGAGTCTGCTGAGATCCAAGATGGGCCTCCAGTCCCCTGTCTTCTTTGGAACTAAAAAGAATCTGGAGTAAGTTCCGGATCCTATCTGGTCTGCTGGGATTGGCTGGATGACTCTCTTTTCCTGCAGCCTCTGGATTTCTATGGCTGCTTGATCCCTGAGACTGGGTGGAATGTCTGTGATTTTTTTTGCCAACAGGTGGGTTTTCTAAGAATTGAATGATGTATCCTCTGGTAACAATGCTTTGTACCCAAGAATCTGTTGTAATTCCTAGCCAGGCATCTGGATACAAAGCCAAGCGACCCCCAACTGCCTCCAGAGCAGGACAGTTGGGCCTCCTTTCAGGAGCGCTGATAAAGCTTACCAAGGAACTGATCCCTGTTGCCCTGGTTCTGCGGACACCCCCTGCCACCAGGGTGCGTCTTCCATTATTACCCCCTCCTCTGCCCCTAAAGGGGGGTTCACTACGTGTGTTCTGGAAAGCTCCTTGGGACTTTCAGAACCACATTTCTCCACCTTTTTGCCCTTTGGGGTATGGTCTGGTAGGGGTGGAAAAACAGACTCCTACGGCAGATAGAGTCTTTCCCTCTTGCTCACACCTAGTGAGAGTCTCCTTGACTTTGGGCCCAAAAAGAGAAGAGCCATCAAATGGGGTGTTGACAAAGGAAGACTTGAATGCTTCCGCAAAGGAGTATAAGCGCATCCAGGACTGTCTCCTAAGAGCTATCACTGCACCCGCTGCCAGACTCAAACCATCGACTGCATAGGAAATGAGCCGAGTGGACGAGTTCACTATGGAGTCAAGGGTATTAAGTTGTGCTGTCACTTTCTCAGAGACAGCTCCATCTGTATTACCCTGCAGAGTATCTCCAAGCTCTTTCAGGAGATCTCTTTGAAGACAGGTAAAATGAGTCAAATAGTTAAGCGATAGCACAGCAAAGGTCGCAGGACTAAAGATGCATTTCCTGCATCTGTCCATCGTCCTGGAATCCCTATTAGGAGGATGGACAGTAGAAGAGGTTTCTGATATCTCTTTCTTGGTGCCCGCCACCACTACCATGGCATCAACCGGGACTCCCTTAGTGAGGAACATCTTGTCTTGGGGGGAGGTGATAAACTTGCGGGGCCTCTGAGGGACCAATTCCATAGTATCAGGAGACTCCCACGCCCTTCGAGCAACCAACTCCATCAACTTGAAGGGCAGAGTCACCCAGGAGGTGGAAGGTTGAAATCCAAAGGCCTTCAGGAGCACTGACTCATCCTCATTAGGGCTAACGGACTGCCAGTCACCCCTCTGCTTTAGGTCTTCCAGGATATCAGCAAAGGAGATATCCTCCGAGGGGGACTGTGGGGACCCTTCTGATTCCTCTAAGTCAGTGTCTGATGTCAAAGACTCTTGCGAGGAATCTAAATGCCTCCTCTTACACAGTCTCTTCCTGGGAACCTCATCAGTGGGGGCTACTGGTGAGGTCTCAGTAGAGCAAGGGTCACCAATGGGGTTACCTGAGGCTCTGGGTCTCGACGCTTCACAGGGACCTGCGATGTAGAGGCAGAAAGTGGCACTTTAGGGGAGAAGGAGGATGTACCTGACGACATGTGTGTCTTAGATGACATAACCCTCCTCATGGCATCAAAGGCACCACTGCTTCGACCTGAGGAAGCTGCTGGTTCTGAAGAAGATGGCAACTTCCCCAGAGCCAAGACAGTGGGCTCCGAACCAGGGGACGGAGCCAAGCTCATTTGCGCCGAAGCCCTGAGAGGAAGGGTCGGAACCCACGCATCGGTTCAAACCCCCCCCCCCAGAACCGACGAGAGAGTGTCAGCTCCTAAACTCTTTCAATGGAACCGAAGAAGTCAGGGTTGACGGAGCCGAAGGGACTGGAACAGGCCTCGGCTCTGAAGGCTCCATAACCATCAGATCCACCTCCTCCAGACTCGAAGGCCCTGCTCAGCTTGGAGGAGTAGTCACAGCAGGTGGGATGGTCTTCGGTCCCGAGACCTGTTGGGTCGAGGCCGATAATTTAGCCAAGGCCAGGTTCTCCAGAAGCCTCTGCATCACCTGGTCCACATCCACATCTGAAAGGGTTCTCAAAGAATGAGTCGAAGGAACTGAAGAAGCCACCGATTGAAGGACAGGCGACTGCAATGTTTCAGAGACAGACTCCAAGACCGGGGACTGGCTCCGAAAAACTTGCTTGGTGCACAGCTCCAAAGACTGTGGAGCCGGCGACCGCACCTTCACAGTAAGGCTTGGAGCCGATGACTTGGGCTCAGAGGACACCTTCGAAGACTTCGGCCCCTTCAAGGACTTGGAGGTCTGGTCAGCCTTGTCCAAGGACTCCTGGAAATCTGGCTTCAATAAGCCTCTATCTACCAGCTTCCTTCTTCTCTCCAGTAAAACCTTACTAGTGAAGGAATGGCAGATACAGCAATCCTCCTAGAGGTGAACACGCCCCAAACAAACACAATTCACATGGGCATCCGTAATGGACATCTTCTGCCCGCATTTTGGACACTTCTTGAAGCCAAATTTCTGTTTCTCCTTATGGTCAGACAATGTAATAAACAGCACCACAGAAAACACTGACTGATCAAACACACTGTAAACTCCAATAATTTGAAAGTTCTACCTTGCCAGATCTCTGAACAACCGTCAACCTAATTCAAGAATATACAGTAACACTATAGCAGAAAAACACGGTTATTGAAAACTAACCACACTGCAAACTCTAAATATTATAACAGTCCTAAGTTGCCAGATCCCTGAACAACTCTAAGGATATATCTAATTATATAAAGATATATAACTAACTAAGCACACTACTATCTAAACACACTAACACACTATTTACAGGCAAATACAGATAGGGGGAACTAACGAACGGCCAAAGGCCTAAGAGCAACCGCTCTGCAAAGGACGACACTAGTCAATTTTTAAATAAAGAAACTCAAAGGCTAAATAGCCCAGAAGCAGTATAACTATAATAACTTTAGATATCTAAGCGATTATCGGCAGAATATTGCCAAAAAACAAGTAAATAAGTAAATAAACTGGCCCGAGCTCTCCGACGACGTGTGATCAGTTGCAGCTGTAAACTAGATCAGAGGTAGGACAGAGAGCATCATGGGATAGAGGCCTGGCCTCGAGCTACTCTGAGATCTTCAGCTAGTAAAGTGGCCGACTCGGAGCCGATGGTTCGGCTCCGAACCCATGTGTAAGTATAAATGGCGAGATTGAACAACTTCACTTCACATCATACAACTCTGGCAGTTAGTGCACAAGATTAAAGCTCTGAACTGTTACTGATATGCTTCTCATAATCAACGGTACAGAGTTTGATTTCTCCCATCTCCTTCTGCCTAGTGTGCAACTCTGAGCCAGTCAGCTAACTAGACAGTGAGCCTAGGCTGCCCCTGAAAAGGAACACTTGTATCAAGTGGGCTTACTTGCTTAATAAATATAAGTAAATAAGTACTCTCCCTAGAGGAACTACAGGTCACAATGGGAGCCAACAAGCTACAAAGAGAGTTTCCTTTTGGTGAAAAAGAAAAAAATGATAGCTCTGAACTGTACAGACTGTTTATGTTTAACGTATAGCAGCTTCGATAGAATGCAAAAGTATGCAGATCAATGCAACTTTTTTTGGGGGGGGGGGGGTCCAAAGAAAGAATACTGTCTGAAGGGCTAAGCACTTTTAAGAAAACTGGAAAAGACTTATGGTAAATTGAAGGAGACTTTATAGTAATTATTTCAGACGGTGTGAAAGAACAATAAGGAAAGTTAGAGGGACTGTGAAATGTAAAGGGAAAATGCATTACTGACAGAAAAAGGAAGCTTTACTATCCATCTTTAAAGAAAAGTAATGAGCTTCCATACTACATACGAAAAACAGCCTGGAGGTCCAGTCTCTGAAAAGACATATTAAGTGTCCAGACAGGGGAAATCAAAATGGTGCTGTGTCTGTACCTGAAGTCCTTTATAAGGTTATGGAATGGGAACCTAACTGGCTCCTCCAGAAAATGAGAAAGAGACGAGAGAAATCACAGAAACTTTCAACCACCTAAAAAAATCAACATATACAGTAAAACCGCATCTTCCAGAAAAAAAAAAAATCACAGTACAATTATTTGGGGAGTTGGTCTGAAAATAATCAGCAGATGACTGAGGTGATGCAAGAATTTTTTTTTGTCCAGTCATGTTAGTACAGAACTGAAACAGCCATCCACAAAGATGGAAGTCAAAAACAGCATGGAAATTCAAGAACTCTGGACTGATAGGACTGCTGAATCCTACACTAAAGCACTGTACGAGCACATCCACTCGTGCATGAATCATGCCATCCCCAATAGAACCAAGACACACTCCTCCAAAAAAAGGAAGTCAATATGGTGGTCCCTTGCCATAAACAAACTTTACAACAAAAGGAATAAACTGTTGAAGAAGAGAGGAAAATCCCAGGATGCAAAAAACTCCCTTACCAGTCTCAGTAAGAAGCTGAGATCCCTCATAAAATCCTCCAAAGCTAGTTACGAAAATAAAATTGCCACAAAGACAACCACAAGGCATTCTATAGCTATGTCAAGAATCTAAATGGCAACGCTCAGATCTGCTCTGAGCTACAACAGAATGGCATTAAATATACTGATCACAAGGATATTATTACCAATATCCTGACAAATCGATTCAGTGCAAACTTCACCCCCTAAAGGGCCCATCTCAATACCGAAAGATTGCCAAATTCCGGTAATAACAGCCACACAGGTAACAAACGCACTCTCCAAAGCTAAGAATACAGCATCCATGGGACTAGACAACATCCCAGGCTGTGTACTACATGAACTACAAAATGAACTGGCACCTCACCTAAGTGTCACGTTTAATCATAGCCTCACATCAGGCTTCGTGCTCACGGAGTGGAGCACCGCTACAGTTATCCCACTCCATAAGGGGGGGATCCACCTTGGATCCCAGGAACTACTGCCCCATCAGTCTGATGAGCCTGATCTGCAAAGCCATGGAACGTATTATCATGGAACTTACAAAGACATTGGCAACCTTCAAACACTGGACTCCATGCAGTTTGGGTTCGTGAAGTGCCGATCTTGTCTCCTGAGCCTGACTGACTTCTCCGAAGCAGTCTCCAGAGCTGTGGACAAGGGTAAGGTGGTCCACACAGCCCATATGGACCTCGCCAAGGCCTTTAACACCATCCCCCACTCTGGAATCATAGATAAACTTAATAAGCTGGGCATTAATCCCTACATCACTTGATGGGTTGCCAACTGGCTTACTGACAGAACCCACACTGTAAAAGTAGCCAAATCCAAATCCAGTTCCAGACAAGTGACAAGTGGAGTACCTCAGGGTTCAGTCCTGGGACCACTCTTGTTTGGCATCTACTTCTCTGAAGTACAGGCCAACACTAAGGGACTCTGGTTAACAAAGTTCACAGATGACTGCAAACTGGGAGCCATTATTGAATCCCTAAATGACGTGGATATTCTACAAAAGGGCCTTACAGAAAGAGATGCTTGGTGCCAGAGCCATGGGCTCAAGCTCAATGCCAAGAAATGCATAGTTATCCCATTTGGGAAAAAAATGTACCCGTGAATTACCACATACGTGGCAGTACACTAAACACTGAAAGTGTGATAAGAGACTTAGGGACATAGGTGGACAGTGGTCTCACCTTCGATAACCACATCGCCACAACAGTCAGGAAATTCTTCTATGTGGCACACTTCATCACTAAGGGCTTTTCATACAGAAAAAAGGAGGTCATTGTCCCACTGTACTCATCCCTCATTAGACCCATTATAGAATACAACGCCCCGTTTGGTATGTCTCTCTCATCTGCAACAACTGGAAAGGCCGCAGAAATACCTCACTAAAGAATCACAGGCCTAAAGCAGATGCCCTATGCTGACCATCTAAAAAAACTCCACCTATACTCTGTCGCATATCGTCTACTCAGAGGCGATCTCTGCTTAACATACAAGGCCATGTCAAACTCAGAGCTGTTGGACATGCTTACACTTAAAGAAATCCCAATTCCTCAGAGACACACGCTCCAGGGATCTAACCCTTGTCATCACAATGAACAAAACACACTAGAGGGATAGGTTCCTGACCCAGCGACTCCCCAGACTCTGGAATAGACTGCCCATACATGTCAAACAGAGCGCCTCTTTGGCCCTCTTCAAAAGGAACCTTGATGATTGGATGTGAGATAAGAAATTAACCCCGGGGATCACGTCAATCGCCCTGCTAGACAGGGGTCCTGGGAAGTAAATACTGTGGGAAGAAATAGCCAGGGAATTGTTATGGCTAGGCTTCTATAGGCCGTAGGGCCGACAGCCTAGTACCAACCTATGAAACTAGAAGCAAGATACCAGCCATTTTGCAATGACATTTAAGTCACCAGATGTGTTATCAGGCAGCCCATCCAGGCTAAGCATTCATCTGCTAAGATTAACAGAAGCAAAAATGGAAACAAAATGTTGGTAGAGAAGGACTGGTTTATGTTCACTTACTATGCAATTTACTCCTTCACCTCAGAAATACCTCACCTGGCTATTGCTAAAGGTCAGGCTGATGACTGTCCTGTGACTTTTCAATGGAAGACTGGAAAAATGTGTGATTTGCCTTAGCAGAATTAAAATGTGTCTCTCACTGTGTATTTCATTGATTTTAAGATACATCACAGAATCAGCTATTTACCTGGACAGCCTCTCATGTTAACACTCAATGGAGGTGCAAACCCTTGCAAGGGTGGTCACAAGTACATGCACATGGGGGTGTAAACTAACAAGGGTCTATATTATATAAGCGAAAGCAATGAATTGCGAACACTATATAATCGACCCACAATCCCCAAAAACCCAAAATGTCGAACACACAGATCAGTGATAGCGCTGATCCTTTAAAAAAAAAAAAATCAAAACACAAAATAAAGTCCCGTCCCCCCCGATTGCCCACCACACACTCCTACTTAAATATACCAACACTGAGATCGCACCACAGTGGAAGAAATGGCAAAATCCCAAAAACGGCCCAGTGACCTTTTTTTCCCCAGGAAAAAAAATCGCTGTTCCGTGCTTTCGGTATTTTGCCATTTCATGTAATGACGTTTGCCTAAACAGCGTTCGCAATTCATTGCGTTCACTAAAATAATAGGAACCCACTAACAATGCTCACCTAAATTAACTAGGTTAAGTTGTCTGGCCTCTTATTCATGGTGAGATGCCTGTTCCCTTGGATGTTAAACTGCAGGACTTGTCTTTCACAACAGCAGGTGTAGCATAAATGTTCTCTCTTCTTGTGTGTTCTTCCAGGTACTGATTATAAAATAAACACAGCATGGTGAGGATGAGGTCATGCCTGGTGGTACCAACTGCATGCTCTTACAATTGTTAGTACTCTCAAAAATATAGTATGCTTACACAGTGAGCAAAAAAATGCGTAACTTTAAGGAGGTTTGGTCCACTTTCCTACCAAAGGATGTGGAATTGGCTGATACTGCAAAGAAGCATCACCGTTTAAAGTGTATTCTTCAAAAGCTGAGGCCTGCTGAGCGACCTTGGACTCAATGGCATATCGGACTCCAAACGGGTCTCGACAGAGGCCTGCACCACCACCTCAGTCACAGAAGGGGGCTGAAAAAAGTGCCTTGCTTTCTTCAGTGATCACAAGTCTTGGAGGACTAGCTGATGGAACGTGATTGCCGTCCGAGGTCCTAAGCCTGGGTCATTTTTCTTTATCTCTTTTGCACTTAGGAAGCTCATCCTCGGAATGACTAGCAGATTCATCAGACACTGAGAACTAGATGCAACACTAAGGTGTCTAGCTAAGATCTCAACCCTACACCTAACAGTCCTAGAACTGAATTACACACAGAAACGGCAGTAAGTTATGTCACAATCTGGGCCTAAACAGGTGACGCAGAAAGAATGAAGTCTTGTGTGGAATCTGATTACCACAACAAAAGACAATTATTAACCTTATCTGACATGAGTCAAACAATGAAAAAAGGGTTCCCAAAGGGAACAACTTCTCTATGGTGCAGACTGACCGATGCACTAAAACACTGCTTCAGGCTCTGACGGCAAGAAAAGACTGAAATCATGACGTCGGCTGGCTCCCTATATATTCGAGCATACTGATGTTGGTCAGGGCATCCACCAGCTCTTGGGAGGAGGAAGATTTTTTTTTCTCTGGTAGTTGGGTCGGCCAATGGCTTTCACAGCAGGAAATCCTGCAAGTCAGGGCTGCAACAGTGAAACACGAAGACCATCTTCAGTCTCATTTATGTTCTTGTAGAGAGGAGCCTACAAATCTTTGGAAAGTATGCAGGATACAGTCTCAACAATTATCTGAGCAGAGCAACATTAACCCCATCCCAACGCCCCCTTCCCCGTTCTACTGGTGATGCCTCTCCCTAAGTATCCTATGTCCTCCCCTTAGCTTTTCTTACAGTCTTTGTGCAATGACTTTCTACATGCACATTATCTGAAAGTAAATGCCCCCAAAGCATTTGTCTACTCCTGTTGTTTAAAATATTTTGCATCCAAGTGTGAACTCCTTCTCTAAATGTTTCCTGCAAGGAACATTACTGTGTACTTCTGAGCATTAAACCTGAACATTCCAAAATTTCTGTAGTAGTTCAGCAAAATCTGGTCCCCACAGAGCATGAGGGTTTCCTGACTAAACTTCAGGATGCGACTTGCTAATGGCACAGAGGGATAAAGTCCTGACTACAACTCAGGTGACGTAAGTTTGACAAGAAGCTTGGAGGACTGATGGGGCTGGCAAGGAGGATGGGTGAGCCTAACCTGGAAAGAGAGAGGTGCTTTCCTAGTTGACTATACCTGTTGTATCAGTGTTGTGAGATGAAGCTCTCTCAAAATATTGGAGGCAAGAGATAGTTTGGGAGGGACATACACTGTGGCTGCCCAAGCCAATGACAGCAGCTCCTGTCTTCATTCTTGAATGTGGTAGGAGAATTAGGAAGTTGCAGTAGCAATGCAGGTGTGCACATCGCTGTTTGGAGAAGGGATTAGGGACATAAACAAAAAATGCTCTCTACAGCCAGGATGCCTTTGACAACAAAAGCCCTCCCCAATATCTGTCTGGATAATGTTCCCCTGGTACAAGTTCTTGCCCTGGCAGACCTGAAAGGATATTCCTCACTGCCAGGGAACAAAAGGACCCACGTAGAACTCTGGATGCTTGATGGTTGGCGGTCAGAGAAAAGAGAAAGAAAAAGAAACACCATGATGCGAGGTTAACTACTATAGCAAATACACACTCCTGGGTGTAGGTAATGCTGGATTTACCCACGGTTGGTGTGGTTTGGTCACGAGGGTGAAGCCCGAGTGGCCAAACAAAGACAACCGTGGGTAAATCCAGCATTACCCGCACCCAGAAATGGGTTATTGCTATTATACAATGACATTATTTAAGAAAAAAAATAATTACTTTTCTTAAATAATGGCATTGTATAATGCCTCCTTGCTGCCCTTCCGCAGCTGTCTGATATTCTGCGGCAGTTCTGATGTACTGCGCATGCGTATGCTTATGCAGTACATCAGAGCTATGGGTGGAAGCAACGGAGAAAACAAGATCTCCTTTGCTTCTTACAAAGTGTCTCGCTATGTTAAACTCCTTTAACACAGCGAGACAGTGTGTAAAAAGCAACGGAGATCTTGCGTTCTCCGTTGCTGTAAAAAAAGACTTATATCAATTTCCATTAGTATAAGTCTGATTTACAACGTGCATGCTGACCAATCAGCATGCACGTTTTGGAATATTAATGGGGGGGTCATTGTATAATCATGCATTAAACAGATAAATTACTCAATACAAAATAAATAATACCCAAACAATAGTTAAGACTAAGTTAATCAAAACAATTTGAAACAAACTAAGATATCCAGCTAGGGGGCAATACCTTAGATATCATAGTCACAATCCTACAATCTTTTTGCTCCTCAACCATGATTATACAGTCTGTAATTTATTAATTTTATGTCATGTACTTGTTAATTAACTAGGGCAGTAGACTAATCAGGAATGTCCATTTCGAACATAGTCTGAAAAACAACAAGCAGCCAAATAGTAAACAGGTTTATAACATAATGGGCCAGATTCAGGAAGGCTTACACGGAGTTTAAGAGTAGTGTAAGCCTCCGTGTAAGCCTCCTGATTCAGCAACAGCCCAAATCTCCGTGTAAGAGACAGCTAACACGTCTCTTACCGAGTGGCGTGGAAATGCTCAATACCTCATTTGCAGCTCCAAGATATGCAAATGAGGTATGTGAGCGATCCACGAAGCCCAAACCAGTCCGTGTAACGGACGTGTTAACAGAAATGTACTCAGCTGACAACTGAGTACATTTCTGCAAAATTAAAACGGAGCTATGTCAGCTCCAAATAAAGGGTGCATTTGTTATATTAAGCATGCCAATGGCCAAATATGTGGCCATTGGCATGAAAGTGTTGCAAAAAAGTTATATAACTTTTTTTTTCACGGATTTATGTGTTTAACTGTAGCGCACACCCGCGCAAACGGGTGCGCTACCTAAAACTGAAAACCGAAGCTTATAAGCCCACAATTGTGGGATTTATATATTACATGAAATGTCAATGGAGGGACTTGCAGAGCAAAAACAATATGGCCTCCATTTAGTGGTTGTCAAGGGGAGGCTCCGTGTAAGATATGTAACTAAGCATTACTGGGCAATCCTATGTAAATGAGGCTTACAATACTGAATCACACTGCCACATAAGTAATGAGCACTTTCTGAGTCGTGTAAGAGTTAGAGAAGGGGGAGGAACAGAGTAAGAGGTAGGTGACATCATGGGGGGGGGAGGATAGAAAGAAATGTACCAGATTGGAGGGCAATGTAAGGTAAGAGATGACAGACAGACATCAGGGAGGGAGGTGTGTCCCAACAGAACACTGGGAATGTCAAGAAATTGAGGGCATACGCTATCCCTACACTCTAAGTTTCTTGATATACGTGCATGCTGTGCGTGTGCGTGAGGCAGGTTCTACTTGTGGGAGCGTGTTGCAAACTGTTTACAACGGTTTGCGCTGGCGCGTGTGTAAGGCGGTGTGCTTGTAGCGTTTTAGCATGAATCAGCCTAGCTAACACCGTGTAAGGATGTGTAACAGCGTGTAACACCGTGTAGGGATGTGTACAGCGTTTAAGTTACTGTGAGCGTGTTTAAGCCGGTGTGCACTGCTCCCACTCAGGAAACAGAGAGGAAATAGGAAACAACCAAAATACAGGGAAACTGCCAGAAGATACTACTAAAGTTAATTGGTGGAAACAATTAGAAGCAGGCAATTACACAGGCAGACTAGAAGCCCAACCCAGCACTTAAAACACAACAAAGTGCAGTGCAGGCTGTTTCTCACAAGAGATACTGCCAGAAACTAAGCTATCAGAGTTGAAACCTGAAAAGCTGAACTCAGAGCAGAAATGCTAGGGGCTGCCATAGCTGTTATAATCAGACATGG
>NC_056727.1:1252679412-1252839972 GCF_019279795.1 Protopterus annectens
TGTACTGGGGGGCCCGGGGGCAGCGCACCAGCCTTCTGGCGTGCATCTCGACATTCGCAGAGCGGACACCTGCAGCTGTAATACAAAGGGAATAATATTGGACTACACATCTCCATGGTATCAGCTGGTTGAAATCCTTACATACATGGGTAAAATGTGACTTACTCAGTAGTGGGGCGTTGGGCATTTGCCGGGCCTCCTGGATCCAACGGTTCAATTGGTCCTGCTTGCTTCTCTTCAGGTCTGCATGGTGGTGACGGACCTGCTCACCAGTGCGTGGAATGCCAGTAGCACTGGTCAGCTCATGAGCCAACTGGTCCCACGCCTCAGCCCTATATACTCCCCATGAGACCTGGCCCTGCATGAGTTGGGCCTCGTGATTATGGACAAGGAGCCAGACCATGTATCTGGACTCCTCAACGCCCCAACGCTGTGCTCGAAAGCAACGTCCCTCACCTACTCCACTCATGCTGACTGCAAGTCTGTTCTACAATCAGTTATGCTGTGTATTCCCGCCTATGGGGCTTATATATGCCGCTTTTCCCGCACATTTCTCTGATTGGCGTTTTGGAATTGTATCTACTTCACTGAAAATGCTTTCTCATGCTCCATTCTGGGTTTTATCCCATATATATGCTATTTCTGCTTTTCTAGGTATTGCTGTCATGGCTTGGTGGTTTAGTTCCTTGACTCTAGTGCATGGTATCCTGTGTTCGAATCTGGCAACTGCTTTTTGCTTTTCCTGACAGAAATGAGTTGAAGACCTGTCAATCAAACATGCCAAAAGCACTTTTAAGCACTTTAAACCTGGTCTGCACTCGTTTGCGCGTAGGTAACGCATGCGCACTGGCAGTTAGCTTGTGGGAGCGGCGCGCAAACGGTGTGCGCTGGGATAAATCTTAATTGGCTAGTGACACACATGTTCAGCTAATTGCACACAGTTTCAGCCTGTTTACCTGCTGCTTGGCAACAGGCACGCAGTTTGCAGCTTTTAAACACTCTGCTACGGGCACTCTGTCTCACGGCAGCTTAGCTATCAGTACATTTCTGACTATTTTTATTCTTATGTTACTTCAAAATATATGCTCTATTTCATTCCATTTTACAAAAGGGAATACATTTACATTTGTACAATACTGTCTGGGGCTTTTAGTGCTTATTTACAAAAATAAAAAGGTTGTTGTAGGGGCTCGAACCCTGCCTGCCTACTCATAGGGCGGTACTCTACCACTAAGCTATTATTTCTTGGCTTACTTTGCATATTTAGTTCTTATATCCTTTTCCACTGACTGCTAACTGTGATTGCTAGTAGCACCCGCACACACAGTAGCAAACATTCTGAGGGTTTAACAAAAATATAAAAGGTTTTCATTTACTTTTATGACATCTCTTCACTTTATACACTGATGGCCAGTCGGGGCATGTGTTGTATAGTGTGTTTATTCACATTTTCATGGCCTTTCTCGTGGCTGTTTACTTTCAGCCATTCTAGTTTTCCGGGGGCGTGTCCACTTGCAGAGCTTAGCCTACAGACACGCCCCCTACTCTCTTACACGGACCGTGTAAGAGTTACTAGTGTGATTCAGCATGCCTCATGCACCTCATGCATATGCATGACATGCTGACATCACACAGTTTAACTGCAGCCTCCGTGTAAGAGTTATAACTCTTACACGGAGGCTTCCTGAATCTGGCCCAATGACTATGACAAAAAGCATGCATCTTTAGTTAGATTACTAGAACATTAGAAATAAGATGATTAAAAAAATAAAAAATATAAACACTTCCAGTATAAACTCAGGTTGGAAAAAAGACCATGCACACTAAGGAAAACGTTTTTTCAATTATTTATTGGTAAATAATTGTAAGTTTACAAAGACTTTCCTTAGTCTTGTTTCTATATAGAACTGATAAGAGGTACAGTCATAGGAAGTGGAGATACGAAATGGAGCGAAGAATTATATCCACTTATAAGAACTGCGAGGAAACTACATTACTTGAAGTGTCAATGGGACGGAAAAAGGAATTACACAAAGTTCTTTGTTAATAAAAGGGAACAGTTAAAGTATTAATTCTAAAGTGGAGTCACTGCTCCTAATGAGTGCAGGGAGAGCACTCTAGAGTTTAATATTGAGAAACCATAGTTTAAGGAAAATAAATTGTTAGAATATTTGTAGTGCAGTGTCATCAATAAGTGTAAGTACAGAATAATACTAATCTACCAGCCCTGATAAGAGCTGTTCTGAAGTGACACTGTTTTTAAAACAAGAAACCGTAACTAGAAGATTAAAGTACTCCTTCACATGAAAACTGTTTAAGTGCAGTGCAGAGGTATTCAAATTTTTGGGAACAAAGGATCAATGTGCACACACAATTGGACATAATTTGAAGGTCTTTGTTTTTTTGTCTGATGCAATGGCAATAGGAGGTAAACTGTAGTCTAATTTTGCTTGGAGCAATTCTTTCCCTATTGCTCCCATGGCTTCAGGGGTTACAATTAAACAACAGTTTGTAACAACCAAAAATGGTCTTGGTTGAGTTTAAATTTTACATGGTCATGGTTTAAAATGGAAAATGAGGGATAGAAAAAAATTATTAGACATTAAAAAGGAGGAGACAAGATCAATAGGAATGGATTGGGTGGTGGAACAGATTTAAGTCCGACTGCACTGTTGTGAATGAGATGTTGGTTGGTGATATGGTAGGAATATAATGACATGTGGATAACGATCACCTACTTAAAGGGGTTTCCAATATGGCTGCACATTGTGTAACAGCTTAATTCTAGCTCTCCCAGTGTGAAAAGAGAAACTCAGCAGAGAAAGCCAGCGGTCTTATATTTCTGGGTAAATTTCATAACTGGCTAGTAAGTGAACTGCCTAGATGCCAAGAAAAAAGAAATACAGAGGACCTGAAAGAAAATCAGCTACAAAAGGTAAGAAAAAAACACTGACTGGGAAGAGTATTGCAGATGTTCAGCAAAAAACAGTGCAAGCTCCAGACATGACTTCCAATAACCTAGATGAAAGCATAACACAACTGCAAGCTGAAGTAGTCTGTGTAAATCTCAAGGATTTCCATAAAGAATTAAATATTTGATACAGACACTGTTGCCTTTGTATTCTCTGTAGATGCAGTAGTCCTTACTAAAATAAATTTGGTGCAAGTGTTCTGTTCTTCAGTAAATGATGATTTTGGTCAATAAAGTGTAGTGTTTCTTACTAAACAAAGTTTTCAGAGTAGAAGCAATGTTGCTATCATCATAGAGGTAAAGTAGTTGGTATTACTGCCTCACAATCCAGTTTGTTCCTGAGTGAGGTGCCCCCTTTTTTGCTAATCTGTATCTTCTCTCAGTATCCATGTGGGTTTTGCCACTTGCTCTAATTTCCTTCCACATCCCAAAGAAATTCTGACACTTGAACTGACATAAACTGCCAATGTATGTATGCTTGTTGTGCTTAAGTGATGTGCGAGTGTATCTCGTGACAGACCAGTATCTCAACAAAGATTAGTTTTATATTGTACATAGATAGATAGATTGATACACACGCACACTCTTACACATTTTGTTTTATTTTACTCATTTTGTCATCTGGTACGCCCAATGGAAAAAAGTTGTCTGGTTAAGCAACTTAAGAGTCATACAGAAGGCAAATGGATGTGTAAGGAATCAAACTCTGCACACACAACTACAGGGAGAAGCTCTTTAGCTGCTCACTGCCTTTATCATCTTCACTAAGCGATATACAGTAAAACCTTGCCAAAATGCTACAAGTGGGAATCCAAAAAACTGACTGCATACAATGTATGCATTATAAAGACATTAGTGGAAAACAATATAGTATGTTTTAAGTCACTCATTCCTTTGGGTTTGCACAGAGTCGCATGTCTGACACGCACGCGCGCACACACACACACACACACACACACACACACACACACACACACACACACACACACACACACACACAAAACCATCCACTGAAAAGGGGTCATTACATTTTACTCTTCCAATCTTAAGAATCGTGAAACAAAAATCACAAAGACTATGATGGTTGCAGTAAGTGTTTAGAAACATTGCAGGCAACAGTGAAACATTCCAACAAATTACATGCATAGCCTTGTCTAAGAGCTAGGAATGGGGGTGCAAGGATGACTGGCACCAACCATCTTGTGTCCACATTACTGCTGGTTGTGTTATCTCAAGGTTTGATTGCATTTCATTTTATGATATGTGACTCGTTTATCACAAATGGTTGTTGTCATGTGTTCTGTCAACCTCTACACTAGCATGAAACATCTAACTTACCCCCCTGTAAATCCATATTGTAGCCAATTCATGTGATACTTTGAGTTGCAAGTCAGTGGACTGTGATTGAAATTTACAGTATGAAAATCAAAATTTGTGCTGTACAACATTTGGAAACATAATGATGACATGGGAATTACACATTTGGCTTGCAATGGATTCTTGGCTTGAGGATACCAACACTCTTAAATTTGTTAACTAGTATGCTGGGCTAACTGTGCTACACCTGTTAAAACAATTGAGACACAAGGGATACTGCCTTTCAAGATAACTAATAATATTCATGGAGGTAATGCAGCATCACATCAGACGTCCTTATGAGGATATTGTGCACTTACGACTGCAAACTGATTTTTGTTTATATTTTGATAGTTGGTTACCTCCTCACACTTTTGACTGAAAGTTGTTTGTCTTGTTTTGGATTTGTAGTTAAGGCTGGATGGTTTAAACATCTCAGGAGTCTGATTTATGTACTGTTGTTTAGCTGATTGACAAATTTTTTAGTAAAATATGACACCGTATGATGTTTGGGGGGCACAAAGCTGTGTTAAAATACATTTTGATTTCATGAAAACTGTTACACTTAGTACATTATTTCTTTTGAAGTACAGAAAGAAAACCTGTGCTTTATAGCTTCTTCTTTCCTTGATCACTCAATACTGAGAAGCGACCCCCTTGACTGGCTGACGAGAAATACAAATGTTATTCTCATTTATCTTAGACACTGGCAGTACATGGCTACAAAGGTGACTAATGAGATAGACATTCCAAAGAACCAAGGTAACAGCACTCTAGTTACACCTATATGTGAGTTTGCTTCCCAGAAATGTCATTTACACTGGACTTTTAAGTAATATTCAGTTTATTATAGTTGTTGTTTTGTACAGCTCTGTATGAAACAGCAGTGCATGTGTAAGCATGTTTGTGTGCAGGGGAGAAATAAGGTCAGGCGTGTTTTGTTCTACAAAGTGTTATGTATATGACTGGCTCTAGCAAACTTTGTTTAAACAGTTTGTTTATTCAAACTTCTAGGCACATAACTCACAGCCAAAAAATTACTGTGCATTGTATAAAGTCTGATATATTTCCATGTTTGCAATCAAAAGAGTCTGTATGAAAGTCTGATTTGCTGCCAATGAAAAAGTAACCTACAGTACAACTGTGGGTCTGTATATACCACCAACCCATTCACATTTACTGTATTCCTATTTTTTCTGTATTTTTCCATGTGAGCTAATTCAGTAAGCAGGCATTACAACACATTCTAACTGCGCACACAGGCCAACAGCTTTAAGTGTTGGTGGTGATGTTAAGGGGCTTGGGGTGCAGCACGGGGAGAGGGGATATTGGGGGGGGTGCATGAGGCACACAGAGAGGGCACAAGGAGTCCTTCAGTGAGGGCTTCATTTCAACTAATGCTGGCCCTGATGATTAATTATGCATGACAGGAACATGTTCGAGCTTTGCTCTGCGCAACTACTAGAAATCAGGAACCCTACCTGCTGAGCTCCAGTACCTAGTTTTTGAATCAGATCCCCTACGTATAAAAATAAATTGTTTTTATGACACCACAAAGGCAAATAAAAATATAGGAGAAAACAAAAGATGCAATTTTTTGAGGGAATGCTTGAAGTAACAAGGAAGCCATGCATATAATTTGCTGGGATATCCCATACTGTGTACACTGGACATAGACAAATCGCAAGCTATATTAAATGTTTTGAGAAAACACACATTTCCCTTTAGATAGAACACATTTAGGATCTGTACTCAAATGCAAAGGAAAACAGGACTTGTAGAAATGATTAATAATGACAGCTTATGATGAGACGATGGTGCAAAAGAGTCCACTTCAATTTCTGTACTGAGTTCACAGTGATGTGGGTTCATGAAGTGGACATTACTGGTGCAGCTCAGCATACAGTGCTGCATTACATGAAGAGATGGACACCATTACAGACGAACCACATACATTCCTAAGGAAGCATGACACAAATGCAAAGAAATAACTGACACAATTTAGAAAAAATAGGGGTTCTGGCACTTTTACAAACATGTAAGGTGTTTGTTCTCACATACAGGAAGTGTGTCTAGGAAGAATCTTTAAAACAATGGTGGAAATTTAATATGAAAACAATACTATAAATACACATTCCATTTGAATGTTTATGAAATAGCAAATGGCTACATGCAAAGAATTCCATGTGAATGTTTATGAAATATCAAACAGCTACATGCAATGAATGTTACATTTTCTGTAAAAGAAAATTGATAGCGCAACCCCTAACTGTGCAAACAAATTCCTACGTCCCTCTTCTATGTTTTTGTCTAAATGTATGTACAGTATACACAATATGAAGTACTCTGTCATACGTTTAATATCTACAAAACTCCCTCAATTTTATTCTTTAAATTCTTTATACCTCAGCAGGGTAGCTCCTTTCCTTTAGTCTGCAGTGACCACACAGAAAGCAACACTAAGATCTGGCTGGTTGAAAACAGCAATGTACCCAGATGCATAACATAGTGTTTATCATTTCACATGGAAACTGAATGTTAAACCAACCCAGCATTAGTAAACCATCAAGAAAAGGGACAGATAAAAACAGAAGACAAAATTGGTATAATGAAGACTGCAAACTTTCCACTGTAATAAAAACTACTACTAAAAATAAACGCATTACTATACTCTGTTTTATCATAGCCACCTATTCCCAGTTCCCACAGCCACATCATTTCCTAGGGAAGCAAAATGATAACATTTGTATGACAGAAAAACTTTCCTTCAGCTAGAAAAAGACAAACTGAACCACAAAATATAATCAAACGGTACCTCCATTGCTATCACTTTACAGTTAAAACAAAAAGTGGTTGCACAAAAAGTACCATAGGCAGAAATAAACAGAAACCATCACAAAATCATTCTTAGTGAGTCTCGAGTTCAGCTAGGGAATCCTTTTCCAAAAATGGCATTTCAGTATTCCAAAACAGAATGTTCTGAATGCGTAACAAAGAGAATAACACGTTGATAGAATAAGCTTGCAATATATTGCATGTCTATTTTCTGTCACAATTAACAGCACTGGCACGCTCACAGAACTAGAACCACATATCGTCACTTTATTGCTGTTATATCAAAAGTATCTAGAGAATGTCTTTGGATAAAACACAAAACAAGAGAATATAATGTTAACAACAACAATGCAATAACTCTCTTCCAAGAAAGACTCATAATATATACAGCTGACCCTGTGTTCAGCTTCAGGTGCAGTGCAGGTTCTTTCCCTTCCATGGAGCAACAGCTAAAAGTTTGACTTTGTCTTTAACCTAGGAATAGTTGAACAAAGCTCAGCTAGTTCTGTGTTCATACATATAAATATCAGTCATACTGCTAGCTGCATGCCACTTAATGAACCTTTCTGGAACTCCTTTTACTAATACTTTAAAGTAAACTATTCAGAAGGTCTACAGAATTGGAATTATATTTGATTTTTTTAAGGGTAACTTTGCAATGTCCATTGTCTGGTCCATAAAAGCAATTTCTGATCCGGTTCTATTTGAAAGTAAACATCTGGAATGTACTGCTAGGAGAACCAGCACCAGAAACATTAACCCAATTCTAAAAAATAAATAACACAGAGGTGACAGATATGTTACACAGCACTTTTTATTATTATAAGATTACAAAATAAGCTTCTCATTACTACAAGGAAAAAATAACAAGTCATTGCTTTCCTGCAAAAATGCAGGATGAAAGGAAACCTGCTATTTTAGAATTTGTGTTGTCATGAGATTTTTCATTTTTTCCTCTGAGGCACAAATTCCTTTATAAATTTCACTTTCTCACTTCTGTTGTCGAACTACATAGCTATCCCCTCGTCTTACTGCAGTTTAACATACTAACACTGCATCAATCTCATATTCCTTAAGCATTTCAAATGAGTAGTTATTCACTGTGCTGCATTGTGCACGGGACACAAACACTATTGGCTGTGAAGATGTTGCCCTTACAAAGAACACCACCCTCCATCAAGTGTACAAGTTGCTAAACGATGTGGTCCTCTCTACAACAAAGGCAGCAGAGAATCCACCACACTATGTACATTTGTATAGCAACTGCTGCTATCAGCAAGACTGAGGACTGCCTTTGTAAAACTGTGGGTAGTACCGGATAGGGAAACCTACAGATTGTCCTGTGTCTACAGTATGCGACACAGGTAAAGGTAAATTCCTTTGCCAAAGCACGAGACATTAATCTTAAAACAAAAGGTTGGTGGGATTTTTCTTTCTTTGATGCCAAGACAACTAGGCAATGAAATGAAAGCTTCACGAAGTACAGATTGGTTTCTGGGAACTTAACTACACTGGAATCATAACTTAGGGAGAAAAAAGCCCCATGGTTGAGTTAAATTGCAGATAACCGTAATCTTTTTCTTTAATTTACTTGCAGTTCTTAATACTAACATGTATATTATGTTTCTAATGCTAACAGACATTTGTTTTCTCTCTCTCTCTCCCCCATTGTTCACAAAGTACTATACTTATCAGAATAAATGCTTGTTTATTAAAAAAAAAATACAGTCCTTGGCCTGGATTGACTACTTGGTATGGTTATACCTCAAGTATCAAAACTACTTTTAATGTTGTGCAGAAGATAAACTTCAGAATGCTTAGCTTAGCATCATAACTTCTGCTTCCCTTCTTTTAACTTTATCTTTTTTTTTTTACCAGCCCAGCTCCCACTGCCCTAAGTCTATGCAAAGTCTACTAGCTCATCTTCTTTCCCACCAGACTTGCTCTGATATTACTGGGATCCGTGCATCTTAAGTGTGTCCTGGGGGCTCATCCCTGTCCTTTTTAATCCTAAGGGGTTTCTTTACATGAGCTACCCGCTTCCCTGCCCCACCTCCCACACTCAACACTTAAGCTTGAGGACACCTCCCCTGTCTGAACCACACCGCAGAGCACAAGCGAAGGACCACCTTCCACCCAGGATGTGCAAGCCCATCCCTCCGTGACACACCATCAGTCCGTTAATCAAATCTGGGTCGACTAAGCTGCATTTAGGACTTTACTCTTGTATGCAAGTAGAGCAGCATTTCTGCTTCTCTTCTTCAGATTTTTTTCTTCCTCTGCTTCTTCTTGTGGCAAAACACCATCTTGTGGTTCCAGGTTTTGTGATGCAACAAGAGAAGCTCTAATGGAATGTGATGCTGTAGTTTGTAGGGACAGTTTTTGTATTATATACATGTTTTTTTAACTGATCATGCACATTTTTTGTATGCTTTTTCCCCAATGCACTTGCTGACCATCAAGACATGCCCTATCAGGCAAGCTCATCTGTTCCTCAATCCTGGGTTCTCTCTGTCAGCTCTTGCTTTAACTAGGTAGAGGCCATCATGTAGGCAGCCTCAGTGGTTGTTTATGACATTGCCAGCATCCTGGCAAATAGGGTGTATTTATTAAGGATGCTAACCCCATCCCGCAGGTGGAGGAAAAGTTGCACATGCCACTGTGTGCACCCATAAAAGTCACCATTTCCTCCTAGTGCAAGTACATATACCTATGCTCCCACAATGAGGCCTACCACATGCATGTTTTGGTGGACAAATGCATGCCCCCTGAACCATCCTCTGTATCAATGTCCTCCTACAAGAGATTGAGGTACTGGACGGCCGCAGGTCACCTTTCCCTTTCCCAAACGGTAAGCATGCCCATCTTCCTCAAGCCAACTCCAACAGATGCCAGAACTGCTAAATGAACTCAGGTCATCTGGGCCATAGTCAGAGCTTTACCCTTCTGTGTCAAAGGAGCTGGCTTGCTCATTCTTGTTAACCTAGTACTGTAATTCAATTAATTTTATATATAACATGGTATCAAAAACTGCTTTCCACATTTTGAACCTTAACATATCCCAGCTCTGTTCTTGGGTTTGTATCATGGCATGACAAATCACTGAATGGAATTTATCTGTAGCTCTCTCTCACACACACTTGCACACAAAGAATGAGAGACCGGAACCTGATAAGAGAATTCAGGAATGATTTTAAAGACAAGAGCATAAACTTGTGTTGCAAAGGGAGGAAGTCTTGACTGCACCCCAGTCCACTAGGGTTTAATTAGTGGCTTGACAATGGAGAAGCTAGGCAGGAAGGGAGAGAAATGAAGAGGCATGGCCCCACCTGCCTCATAACATGGGTAGAAAAAGTTGTGTGCACTTGGGGTCACATTGGATTATGTGTGGTTTCCTTCTTGGAGACTAATGACACCACATCCCATGCTTCAGGTTTGTAGTGGGGGTGCACTAAAGGAACCGTCCCTTGAGGAAGTGAGGAGGAATGTCCTCAGTGGTCATCCCACTGCACACCCTGCCACGGGCAGGGGGTTAGGAATCATACAAATCGTATAGACTTTACTATTTCGGTGGAGTTCTGTGTGAATTGTTTGACATAGTACTTACATACAGCTTCATATCTTTTAATAAAAGTCATTACAGACCAACAACAGGTGTGGCAGATGGGGTGGCAGTGGCATCCACATTTGTCAACCTTGGACTCACAGAATGTGAAAGAGAACACATTTATGGTTTGCCAGACTGGAAAAGCATTAGACTGTATGCCCTAATTATAGACAATATATTGTTCATTTGGCAGGATAAAAAAAAATTACAGGATTTTGTGAATGAGTTTAACATGGAAGATTTCTTCATATTTACAGCTACGTGGTCTACAAAGACTATAGCATTTCTAGAGGTGCAAATCAATGAAAATTACAGTGACAGCAATGTGAATTCTAAAATAAACAGGAAACAAATCATTAGAAATACTAACTTACATGCAAGAAGTATTTGTTAAGAATGTGAAAAGACAGGCCATTAGGTTATCAAAATTAGGTTCTCATGAGGAGGAATTTAAGAAAGAGCTAGTTATATTTAAAAAAATGTCTTTAGATGAAGATGACAAAAAAAAGAGATCAAACACAAAGTTCAGAAGGGATGTAGTTCCAGGTTTCAACTTATGTTGGTACTAGTATGTTCAGCACACGGTATGTTCTCAGGGGTCATAATCATTACCTTCAGAATTACAGTTTGTACTCTCTTATGATCAAAAACATTGTAACAAACAACTGAAACATTCTTAAAGGTAACATGGCCCTACATGACAAAACAAAAAGGGTACCCAGGTTGATTTAAAAGAAAGGTAATAACCTTAGTTCTACCTTTGAGAACAAACAATTAAAATACGTCAGTGGTTAACCAGAAGACCTGATGGGACATACAAATGTGGCATTTGCAAATTATGACATTTCATACATGATGGTTGCTATGTACCCATTAAAAACAGCAATAAAACTTACAGCAATAACAAAAGGGCTGAATATAACTCAAGTTTTGTGGTATATGTGGCACTGTCTGAGGACTGCAAGGCATTCTATATTGGCAGATTATCTTGCAAGCTGTCACAAAGAATATATGAACATACTTATGCAATCTGGACTAAAAAATACTCTCCTTAGACTTACGTCATGTGAAATAGTCATAACACTGTACTTCTCTCTTTTTTCTTTTAATTTCTCGTGTCTTTTGGGTTTCTAATACCATGACACGAATAAACCCCATTCCTAAATCAAAGTATGATTAAAGTTCATGAAATTAGTATTGTTTCAGTCTTTGATATTAGCCAGAAGTGCTCTATGCAGCACCTGCAATGTGCACAGTACTGACTCCTCCTGCAATTCATAAGGAGTTACATGCATCAGTAACATATCCAAGTACGACTGTAAAGTCTTTTTTTTTAATAAGACCTGTTGCTCCTACTACTATTAAAACTGTCTGGGTATCCTTCTTCCACATTGCTCCTGTTTCTGCCTGCACATCCTGGTACTTTACGACTTTGTGTCTCTCTCTGTACGAGTGTTCACAAAACACTGTAATCACCTGGATGTAACAATTTCAGTGATCAATGCTACTTCTGTCTTCTTTTCATGGACTACTATATCTCATTTTCTCGCATCTAATTTTTTGAACTGTTGGTAGTGGGTGATCCCATGTGATATAAACGTCACCATTTTCTATAACGCCTTGCGGCTTGTGTTTCCAATGTTTTTCAGCTACTTCAATATTATAATGTTTGTACAGTCCCCAGTGCAATAATCTTGCGACATTATTATGCCTTTCAGTATACAGCCCATTAGTACGTCACAAACAGCATCAAGATGCGCGACTGTTTCCAATTCTGTTTTACAAAGCCTCCATTTATCCATTTCTCCCACATGTTCAATGGACTTTGTAAACCAACTTGTACATAGTCCATTATCTTGGGCCGCCAATATTAGCCTTTCATCTTTTGGTTTAAATTCACCTCTCCTTAACCATTCCTGTGTTCGATCCTGATCAACACAAGGCTGCTCCAAGAGTCTCCTATACTTGCAGCTATATTTATACATTTTCCACATTTCTTGCATTCTCATCAGATCCTTCACCTTTTATTAGTTCCTTTGTATTTTGGCACATTCAGTTGCTGCCTGATTTTTATCTACTTCTAGTTTGACTTTCATTCCCACTTGACTATTACACTTCTGCTAAACTAAGCAGGGGAGATATCATAGACTTATTCTCCTCATGTCTTAAAACTTTCACTAAGTTTGGGTCTTGTGAGATCAGCAGATATGTATGCAGTCCCATGACTGCAGATCTATACATGTAATCAATTTTGAGGAGGCCCATACCTCCTTCAGAACTGGGAATATTTAGTTTGGTATACACTGTTTTTTTTTTGTAAATCTTTTGATGAGCATGAAGCATCCTTGTTTTCCTGTCCAGCTGATCTAACACCTTTTGGGCCAGTGAAGTCACTTCAAATTTCAGTTAGAACAGGAAGAGCAAACTGGTTTACAGCCTGTACTTTTGTTCCTTGATGTAAGCACTGTTTTCAGTATAAATTTTAGTCTTCTAAAATATTCCTTACTAAGATATAATCACATTTGTTTATGTTTATTTTTGATCCTTCATCAGTCCCCAAATATTTACACACACACCCTTGCTCAAGTTATTTTATACCACATTCCTGTTCCAGGCTGATGTTTTCTTGGTGCTGCAGCTTTCCTGCTTAAAGGTTGCTTCTGCACATTTATCAAGACCAAATGACACTCATATCACCTGAAAAAGTTTTGACCACTTGCAGTTATGTTTTCAGTTCCTCTTCTGGTGTGCTATACAGTTTTAAATCATCCACAAAAGTAAATGTTGTGCATTTATCAAGAACAAATGTCATTCTTATATCATCTGAGAAAGTCTTGAAAACTTGCATTTGTGCTTTCAGTTCCTCTTCTGATGAACTGTACAGTTTTAAATTATTCACAAAAATAAGATGAGAAGCATTTACTCTTTGTTGTTTTCTAGGAGCCAAATTGCAGCCATGACCTAATCCGGTGATGGCGAACATATGATACGTGACAAAGGTGACACACACCACGTTTTGGGTTACAAGCCAGTGATCACCAACACCTGAGTTACCAAAGACACTGCTTTTGCATTCGTTGCTCATGTGAAGTGCACTGAATTACTTTGTGCCAGAAGCTTCTGACACACCAAACCCAAAAGGTTTGCCATTGCCATCACTGACCTAATCTGTTAAGTAGACAACTTAATGGGTTAAGGGCAGGACAAAAGAGTAGCGGTGATAAAGAGTCACACTGGAATATCCCCCTTTCAGTTTTTATCCCTGGAATACTAAATTTGTCCTTTATCATCGCTAACTACAAAGTGGTATGCCACTGTTTCTCAGCCACTGTAATGTAAATGATCAGTGTAGGGTGCATCTTATCATTTTTACTTCTGAGCTATTGATTATGACGAGAGATATCTGCACCACACAAGGACGGTATTTTAAATGCTGATGGATAGTAAGTAATTTTCCTAGCAACTCACACTGCTAGCTAATGCACTATGCCAGGTTTGAATGAAGCAGTGAAAATCAAGTATGTGCTGAAAGAAGTCAAACACCTTTTACTCTGTATTTAGTTTATTTCAATGAACAGTGATATATAAGAACAGCATTTTTAGGGCAAGAACAAATATCTGCAGTTGTTTAATGAATATATAACGAACAGGTGTGATACAGATAACTTATTTTATTATATTTAATCACTTAATATAGGGTTACAACATTATTTAAAATAATGTATTGCATAAGAGCAAATTTCCTGAAAAAGTCTTTTTAATAAAGGATGAAACTGTTCAACATACTATGTCAGAGTAATGTCTACCACTTCGGTATGCATTTTTATGTCTTTAAGGGTCATTTTGCACAATTCAGGCATTTGTGGTACTTTGTGATTTATTCTGACTTTTATCAACCCCATCTAAGACTGTGGATTATCTACTGACTAGGAAAGAGGCAAATTTCTGGATATCTAGGATGATGAAAGAAAGGAGGCAGCCCTTAACAGAAGGCTAGATCATGAGGGGAGGGGAAGCAAGAAAGGCCTACAAAAAATATGTTTCCTACACATGGAAGGTCCAAAATCTGGGCACTTCCAGGCAATAAAAATGGCATCTTCCAAAACCAGTTTTAAAGAAGGGGTGACCTCAAACTCCTCTACTTCCTGTACCTATAAAAAATATGTCTTTCTGACAAGGACAAGGGGAAAGAAGAAAAGTCCATGTCTTAAGGCTTCCCCAAAGTAAGGGCCATCTTGGGAGTAGGTCTTCAAAGATTCTATCTCTGTCCGTCTAAAACACTAATGCATCAGCCTCATGCATGAAACACATGCAAGGGCTACTGGCATGTGCTGGGTAGTCAAAGAGATGAGTACTGTATGCAGAAGACATCTTTATGTAAGCAGCTTACAATGGGCATGGTGCAGGTATCAAACAGTACTGATAGATGGGGAAACACTACACCCACACCATGTCCTAAAGTGCCTACACAAGGTTAATGCCAATGTGGAAGCAGCGGAAGAACCAAACGCTATAAGGACAGTACAGTTGTGTACACTTACCATAAATGTAGATATCTGAGTGTATTCACTGTTGCAATCATTACACTTGGGTTATTCTGCCAGAGGTAGCCATCAGTCCGCCCGAATACCAGAGGCTTAGTATTTCTGTGTTGGTTGCTGTCGCTCCAGGACTTGACGTCAAGTCATCAGTGGTATAAAATCAGGCAGCCGACGCCATTACATCAGTTTTTCTTGCCCCAACTGTCAGGAGCCCCCAAATATGGAACTAGGTTATGGTGGAACACCACCAGTAGAAAGTAAATACCAAAAATTCCTTGTAAGGGGGAAGAGAGAGAGAGAAAAGGGGGATGGAGGGTGGGAAACCAGGACTACAACAGTGAATACATTCAAACATCTACATTTATGGTAACTGTACACAACTGTACTATGTTCTTCGTGTTTCACTGTTGCAGCCATCACACTTGGGTTGATTCCCAAAGCTGAAGAAAAGGGTGGAGGCAGTCAGGAAGACTGGGGCTGGCCAGGATGCCCTGCAAGACTGCGGTTGCAATGCCTGCCCTGGACATGGAGAAGATGAGCAGATGGTAATGCTTGGTGAAGGTATGCAGCCTCCAGGATGTCCCTGGTAGGGACCCCTCTGAGAAAAGCTGCAGAGGTGTAGGTTGCCCTGGTGGAATGCGTCCTGACCCTCTTAGGGGGTGGTTTCCCATGGTGTTTGTAGCAGAAATGGATGCAGTGTGCTATCCATTTAGAGACTGATTGATTGGACATGGCCTTGCCCTCTGCCCCTCCTGCAAAGCTGACTAGCAATTGGTCAGTTTTCCTAATAGATTTAGTTCTATCCAGGTAAAATCTGAGCTGTCTGTGCACATCTAAAGAATGCAGAATTCTTTCCCCTTGTTTTGTGGGTTAGGGAAAAAAGTGGGCAAATGAACTGATTGGTTGAGAGCCACACTGGACACCACTTTAGGCATGAAAGTTGGGTTAGCCCTGAGGGAGACCCTGTCAGCATGGAAAATGATGAAGGGCTCTACAGCCATGAGTGCTTGTAGCTCTGAAACTCTTCTAGCTGAAGTGATGCCAAGACGTAAGGCTGTTTTCCAAGAGAGGAATTTTAACTCTGCTGAAGCTGCAGGCTCAAAGGGGAGTAGTGTGAGTTTTTCCAACACAAAGATAAGGTCCCAAACTGCGGTGGGAGCTCTTCTGGGTGGCCTTAAATTGTTAGCCCCTCTTAGAAACTGTTTGATGAGAGGGTGAGAGAAGAGAGGTGGCTCTGTGTTGTAATGACAGAGATGGCAGAGGCATGAATTTTAATAGAAGAGAAGGATAGGCCCCTTTGATGTAGGTCTGCTAGGTAATCCAGGATGAGATGTAAGGAGGGCTGTGCTGTTTCAGCTCCTTTAGCCTGGATCCAGGTGCAATACCTTTTCCACTTGTCAGCATATGATTTTGTAGTGCTGGGGCAACTGGCCTCATATATAAAGTACAGTTTTGTACCTACCATAAATGTACATGTTCGAGTGCTAATACAGCTGCAGTCATAACAGATGGGTTGTCCTGCCATCAGGCGGGTCCTCGGTCGGTCGAATTCCAAAGTCTAGGTCCAGCGTCGGATGTCGTCGCTTCTTCCCTGACATCAGTGCGGCAGGGGTATAAAAGAACCAGCCGACGCCATTTTCTTCAGTTTTTCTAGCATCAGATGTCAGGTGCCCCCAGAAGGAAGGCAAAACATAAACTTATGTAATAATGCAATGTAATATAATCAAAAAAAGTACAGTTTTGTACCTACCATAAATGTAGATGTTCGAGGATCCACATTGCTGCAGTCCTAACACTTGGGTAGTCCGCTGTCCCAGTCGGCCCGAATAGCAAAGTATATGGCTGACGTCGGTCAAGGCGCATTAGTCTGACGTCAGGACGTCAGGGTACAAATGCGCATGACCGGCGCCATATCCTCAGTCTTTTCTTGCCCCAGATGTCAGAAGACCCTAAAAGATAAGGCCAAAACCAAAAACACCAAACACTCCTGCACCAAAAATATGTACAATATATACAAAATTACAAGAGTATAACCTCACCCACACAACCACCCCTAAACACAGAGGGAAGGAGGGAGTAAATTGGACTGCAGCAATGTGGATCCTCGAACATCTACATTTATGGTAGGTACAAAACTGTACTATGTTCTTCATTCCACATTGCTGCAGTCCTAACACTTGGGTAGAATCCCAAAGCAGAGGTAAGGGAGGCTGGCAAATCATAAAGAAGCAGGAGCTGTCAACATGCCTTGCAAAATAGCTGTGGCAAAACCAGCCCTAGATTTAGAGTAGAGAGGAAGGTGGTAATGCTTAGAGAAAGTATGCACTGAACTCCAAGTAGCTGCCTCCAAAATATCCTTAGTTGCCACCCCCCTTAGAAATGCTGTTGAAGTGGCAGTAGCCCTAGTGGAATGAGGCCTAATCCCAGCTGGAATCTCCTTGCCATGATGGGAATAACAAAATGCAATGCAAAACCCAATCCACTTAGAAATAGTTTGTTTTGACACAGGCTTGCCCTGAGAACTCAAAGCAAAAGAAACAAACAACTGCTGAGACTGCCTAAAATCCTTAGTCCTGCTTAAATAATAACGCAACTGCCTGTGTACATCTAAAGTGTGCAAAATCTTTTCCCCTTATTTTGGGGATCTGCATAGAAAGTAGGCAAATGAATAGTTTGGTTTAAAGCCACACTAGAAACCACCTTAGGCATAAAGGAAGGATTAGTACGTAATGATACCCTATCCTTATGGAAAATCAAAAAAGGCTCAACCGCCATAAGGGCCTGCAATTCAGAAACCCTTCTTGCAGAAGTAATGGCCAACAAAAAGCAGTCTTCCATGACAAGTATTTCAATTCAGCAGTAGCAAGAGGCTCAAAAGGTTGTAGAGTAAGTTTCTCCAACACAAAATTGAGATCCCAAGCAGGAGTAGGAGCTCTACGTGGGGTCTTATATTCTTTGCCCTCTAAGAAATTGCTTGAACAAAGGATGCGAAAACAATGGTGGGTCACAATCATAGTGAGCTGAAATTGCTGCAGCATGAATCTTAATGGAAGAGAAAGACAAACCTTTGTCCAATAACTCAGTAAGATATTGAAGAGCCACACTCAAATTAGGCTCAGAAATCTCCAAATTCTTTGCTGCACTCCAAAATAAAAATCTCTTCCATTTTTCTGCACACTTTCCTTGTACTAGGTCTTCTGGCTTCCATAATCACATTTAAAACTTGTTGAGGAAGTTGAGACCTGCTGTGTTTCAAAACAGAATATGCCAGGCTGTTAGATGAAGAGAGTGAAGCTTGACATTGAGTAGATGACCGTCCCTCTGAGACAATAGGTGTGGAATCAAAGGTAAAGGCCATGGAGGCTTCCTTACCAGACTCCTCAGTAATGGGTACCAGTGTTGCCGAGGCCAATCTGGAGCTATTAAAATCATCCTTGGCTTGTCTTGTCTGACCTTTAGGAGCACCTTTGGGAGAAGAGGCAGAGGTGGAAAGGCATACACATGAAGATTTTTCCAACTGAAAGAAAGAGCATCCACTTTCCAAGCTGTGTGATGAAACCTTTTGTGCAAAACTTTGGCAGCTGGTGGTTTAGTGGAGAAGCGAACAGATCTATGTCTGGAGTTCCCCATGACACTGTCAATTTCCGAAATACATGAAGATCCAGTTTCCACTGTGGGGATCCATGATTTGTCTGCTTAACACATCTGCTAAGGAGTTCTGTGCTCCCGGCAGAAACCTTGCCTGAAGAGTTAGTTGCAAGCTGAGCGCAGTCTCCCATAAAATCATTGCTTGCCTGCATAACGGGTAAGAATGCTTGTTTGTTGATGTACCACATGACAGTTGTGTTGTCTGTTAGAATCAACACCTGCCCTGGAAGAAGTAACTCCTTGAAAGCCATTAATGCAAACTGGACTGCTAACATCTCCTTCATGTTGATATGTAGATGCTGTAGTCTGGCAGGCCACTTGTCTTGTATCCACTTTCCATTCAGATGAGCTCCCCAAGCTATGTCTGAGGCATCTGTCGTTAGAATCTGACTCGCCTCTGGCCGGGTCACAGAGAGTCCCTTGTTTAGGTGACATTCCTGAGCCCACCACAAAAATTCCTTTTGAATGCAAGGTATTATTTGAATGACAGTGTCCAAATCCTGGCAGTGCTGTGTCCATACATTTTTGAGATACCATTGCAGCTTCCTCATATGCAGTTTGGCATTGGGAAGCACCAAAATACAAGATGCCATGAACCCTAAGGCTTGAAGGACTGTCCTTGCAGTCAGCCCGGACTGAAGAGATAGTTGATGGAAGTAAATGGAAAGATTCTTTTGTTTGTCCGGGGTTAAAAAGGCCATCTGGGTTGCTGTATTCAGTCTCACACCCAGAAAGCACATGTCTTGAGTGGGTACTAGACTGGACTTTATTTCGTTCACAGAATACCCTAGGCATCTTAGCACTGCTATCACATATTCCAAATGCTGTAAAAGATCTTCCTTTTCTTGAGCCAGAATCAGGCAGTCGTCCAAGTAAGGATAGATTTGTATTCCTTTTAGCCTGAAGTAAGCTATCACTGGAGCCAGAACCTTTGTGAATACTCTGGGCGCAGTAGATAAGCCAAAGGGCAATGCAGAGAACTGATAATGGGAATTCCCAGCTCGAAAACGCAGATACTTCCTGCAACTTAGTCTGATAGGCACATGAAGGTAAGCCTCCTTGAGATCTAAAGTTACCATCCAGTGATCTTTGCCCAGCAGAGGTAAAAGCTGTTGTAACGCCAACATTTTGAACTTGGGAATGTCCAGATAAGTGTTGAGGATAGATAAATCCAAAATTGGTCTCCACGTGTTCCCCTTCTTTGGTACTAGGAACAGGCGAGAATAAAATCCTAGGCCCCTTTCTGGCACAGGAACCGGCTGAATGGCCCCTATTTGGAGTAACAGAGAAATTTGCTTGTGAGCCTCTTTTCTTTGTAGAGGAGGAATGTCTGGCATGCCTTTGAAAGGAGGCAAGGTATGGAAATAAAACCTGTAACCGTGGTGAATGATATCCAATACCCATCTGTCTTGGGTAATTAAATTCCAATTTTCTTTGAAAAGAGCCAGCCTTCCTCCCAAAGGTGCTGCCAGACGAGCATGTACTGGCAGCTGAAAAGGCAGGTCATTGGGTCTGTTTACGAAAGGACTGACCCCTGCCCTCACCAGAAGACTGAGCAGGTGAACTCCCTGTTCTAGGCCTAAAAGAACCTTGAGCTCTGCCCCTACCACGTCTAGACCTACCCCTAGACTGGGAATCATAAGCAGGATATGTCCATCCCTTAGTAGGCCAATTTCTACTAAACTTCGGAGGCTGAACCTGCAAAAAATCTTTAACAGTCTGCATAGACTTAGCCTTGTCCTCCATTTTCTTTAAAACTGCTTCCACAGGCGAACCAAACAACACGTCAGACTGTAACGGAGCATCCAAAATCCTTGTCTTAACATGCTCAGCTAAATTCTGATCCCTCAGCCAGGCGTGCCTACGAAGAACAGAACCAGTGGCAGCCTCCCCCCAAGAGGCCTGCACAGCATCAAAACCACATTGCAAGGAATGCTTACCCACCTGTTCAGACACATGAACTAAATCCTGCAACTCTTTACACTCAATACCTTCCGCCAGAGCATCCACCTTAGACTTCAATTGTGAAAGGAGATAATTTTGATATTTTAACATGTGAAACTGGCAATTCAACGCCCTCATGGCTAAAGTGGAAGAAGTATACACTTTCGTTCCCCATCTATCCAAAGCCCTTGCCTCTTTATCAGGAGGAACAGGATTTTTAACAACAGAAGCCTTAACACCTTTAAGCCCCTGAGAAACAGTTTCCGGGTCTGCCCTAGGACTCTTAAAAAGATACTTATGAGCTTCAGGCACCCTATAATACCTATCTGGTTTAACTGGGGCAGGAGGCAAAGAATCAGGGTTCAGGGAAGCCTCTGCAAAAACATCTTCCACCACATCCAGAACAGGAGGTATAGCTAAAGGCCTATGCTGGGGTAAAACAAAAATTCCTAAGCCTCTTCCTGGAATCAGAGAAATCTTGACCTTCCCATTTAAAATGCTCCCTCATGGAATGAAGAGTCTCTGAAAAGAAAAATCCTCAGGATGAGAAGCCAAGGAGTAGAATCATCCACATCAGAATCAGAATAAGGAGGATACTCCTGCAAGTCTTCAGCCGAAGACTCAGAAGCCTCCGAACACTGCTCAAAACTCTCAAGCTCAGGTTCCACCCTAGGCCTCTTATCAGGAGGGGGCATAGAACCTCTAATCATAGTAATCAAATCTTCTGCCATTTTAAGCATATGTTTCTTAGGCAAAGATCCTGAAGAACTAGGAGAGACCCCCACTGAAGTTAAACCTGGCCTGCCTCTCAAAGAAGCCTTGGAAACAGAAGGGGAGGGTCTAACCACCTTAGGAAGAGAGGGGAGTACAGTCACCTGAGAAGCCCCTTCAGCCTGGCCTACCTCCTGAGAGGACACATCCTGTAACAGTAAAGTCTCTCCCTGAGACTCCAAAGAAACTTCTGGCAGAACCTCCGGCTCCACTGAGCCTTCTAAAGAACCGACGTCCGGGACTGACGGTTCTTCCAACCTAGGTTTTGCTGCTTTGTCCTTGCGCTTTTGGAAGCGGCCGGAGCATCCGACGGCATTTTATAATTACAACGCTTCCCAAAAACTAACCTGGCACAGTCTAACCTTCTCTTTATAGTGCGTTTGTTAAATCTAGCACAAGAGCGACATCCAACAACGTCGTGCTCAGGCCCTAAACAAGATATACACAAGGTATGGTAATCCCTATGAGGTATCTGTTTCCCACAAGAAATACAGTTATTCACTTTTTCTGACATCCGTTAAATACTGAGGCAAGAAAAACCAAAATATTCCCCAACGGGGTACTTAGCCAACTTTGATTCGGTCTGAAACTCCGACTTCAGAAAATTTCAGAACGCCAACCTGCACTCGCAAAACTGCTTCTGCATCGGACCATGCGGCAAAAAAGACTGAGGATATGACGTCGGTCATGCGCATTTGTACCCTGACGTCCTGACGTCAGACTAATGCGCCTTGACCGACGTCAGCCATATACTTTGCTATTCGGGCCGACTGGGACAGCGGACTACCCAAGTGTTAGGACTGCAGCAATGTGGAATGAAGAACATCAGCAGTTTTCAAGCAAATACACCATAAAAGAATACCCCAATCAGGTTGTATGAGGAGGTGTTTGTCATAAGGCCTGTCCCAAGAGGGGATGGAAGGAGGGAAACCTGGACTGCAGCTGTATTAGCACTCGAACATCTACATTTATGGTAGGTACAAAACTGTACTATGTTCATCGTGCATACAGCTGCAGTCATAACAGATGGGTAGAATCCCAAAGCTAAAAAAAGGGTGGCAGGCACTAAGTGTAACTAGGAGGAGCAAGGATGCCCTGCAAGACTGCTGTGGCAAAGCCCGCTCTAGATTTAGAGTATAGTGGAAGATGATAGTGCTTGGAGAAAGTGTGTACAGAACTCCAAGTGGCTGCTTCCAAAATATCCTTGGTAGGAACCCCCCTGAGGAAAGCTGCAGAGGTAGCTGTGGCCCTTGTGGAGTGAGATCTGATGCTTGTAGGTACAGTTTTACCATGAAATGAGTAACAAAAGCGTATGCAGTGGGCTATCCATTTTGAGATTGTCTGTTTGGAAATAGCCTTTCCTTGAGCACCTGTAGCATAGGACACAAAAAGTTGCTTTGATTTTCTGAATGGCTTTGTCCTGTCCAAATAATAACGAAGTTGTCTGTGAATGTCCAAGGAATGTAGTAGTCTTTCCCCTTTGTTTTGTGGGTTAGGATAAAATGTAGGTAAGTGGATAGTCTGATTTAAGGCTACACTGGATACTACCTTTGGCATAAAGGAAGGGTTGGTTCGTAAGGAAACTCTGTCCTGATGGAAAATGATGAAAAGTTGCACAGCCATGAGGGCTTGTAGTTCCGAAACCCTGCGTGCTGAGGTGATAGCCAGAAGGAAGGCTGTTTTCCATGATAAAAATTGCAGATCTGTTGAAGCAGCTGGCTCAAATGGAGGCAGGGTCAGTTTTTCTAAAATGAAGTTGAGGTCCCAAGCAGGTACTGGTGGCTTCCTTGGGGGTTTTATATTTTTAGCCCCTCTGAGGATGTGAGAATAAAGGAGGATCAGTGTTGTATTGTGCAGAAATGGCTGAAGCATGGATCTTGATGGAGGAGAAGGAATCTGTTTAACATCTCAGCTAGGTACTGTAGTATTTGAGGTAAATTTAGTACCCAAGGATTCTGGCCCTTTTTCTGATTCCAGGCACAAAACCGTTTCCATTTGGTGGAGTAGGCTTTTCTAGTAGAAGGCCTTCTGGCCTCCAAGATGACATCCTGCACCTCCTTGGAGAGGAGGGCCTGTTGGGAAATCAAGGAATCCTCCATGTGGCTAGATTGAGGGTTTTCAGCTGACTGTGAAGAGTTTTGAAGTTGTGCTGGGTCAACAGAAGAGGCACTAGAGGCAGGATCCATGGTGGGGAATGCGTCAGGCTCCTCAGGAGTGGATACCAGTGTTGTCTTGGCCAGTCCGGAGCAATGAGAATCATCCTTGGCCTGTCTGCTGTGGCTTTTAATAGAACTTTGGGCAGCAGAGGAAGAGGTGGGAAGGCATAAACTGTCAATGTTGTCCAACTGAAAGAAAGTGCGTCCACTTTCCAGGTCTGTGGATGATAGGTCCTTGAGCAAAATTTTTCCAATTGGTAATTTCTGTGGGTAGCAAAGAGATCTATGTCTGGCCTTCCCCATGCCTGGATTATCTTTGCGAAAACTTGAGGATGCAACTTCCATTCGTGTGGATCTGTCATATTTCTGCTTAGGTTGTCTGCCAGCGTGTTTTCCTTCCCTGGCAGGAATTGTGCTTGAAGTTGGATTTGTAATTCCAGAGCCGTGTTCCAAAGAGACATGGCTAGTCTGCACAGGGGGTATGAATGAGTTCCTCCCTGTTTATGTACCACATCACTGTGGTGTTGTCTGTCCTTATCAATAGCTGGCCTGGATGCAGTAGGTCTTTGAAGACCATAATAGCATTTTGTACTGCTAGCATTTCCTTTTGATTGATGTGTAGGTGCTTTTCTTTTTGGGACCATTTGCCCTGAATGCACTGATCTGTCATGTGTGCCCCCCAGGCGTAGTCCGAGGCATCTGTTGTGATGATTTGATTTGCTTGAGGCATGCAGAAGGGGAGACCTATGTTTCTTTGGCATGCTTGAGCCCACCACAAAAATTCCTTTTGAAGACATGGAATGAGTGGTATAATTGTTTCCAAACTGTGGCTGTGTTGAGACCATAAGTTTTTTAGGTACCATTGAAGATTCCTCATATGCAGCTTTGCACATGGGATTAGCAGGATGCAAGATGCCATGAATCCCAGAGCCTGCAGGGCTTTCCTTGCAGTCAGCCTGGTGAAGGTTGCCACTTTTCTGAAGTATTGAGATAGTTGCCCTTGTTTCTCTGGCGTGAGGTAGGCCATCTGGGTGTTTGTATTCAAGCTGGCACCCAGGAAAATTATTGCTCGAGAGGGTATTAGTTTTGATTTCTTTTTGTTGACTGTGTATCCCAGAAAGTTCAACAACTTTATTACAAACGCCAGGTGTTTCAGAAGTATGTGCTTGCTGCCAGCTTGGATCAGGCAGTCGTCCATTTGTATATTTGTATCCCTTGAAGTCTGCAGAAGGCAATTACTGATGCCAGGCATTTCGTAAACACTCTGGGCGCAGTAGATAGGCCAAAGGGCAATGCAGAGAATTGATAATGGGTTGAACCTGAAAGAAATCTGAGGTATCTTCTGCAATCTTGTCTGATAGGGACATGCTGGTATGCCTCCTTGAGGTCCAATGTTACCAGCCAAGACTCCTTGCCCAGCATGGGAAGAAGCTGCTGTAATGTGAGCATCTTGAATTTTGGTACGAGTAAATATGTGTTTAGGATGGATAGGTCCAAAATAGGTCTCCAATCTTTTCCCTTCCTTGGTACCAGGAATAGTCTGGAATAAAAACCTTGACCCTGTTCTTGTGCAGGTACCTCTTGAATAGCTTTCATGTCCATGAGAGCTGAAATTTGTTTTTGTGCCTCTGCCCTTTGATTTTGTGGCAGGTTTGGCATGCCTCTCATTTTTGGAAGGGTGTGAAAGTGGAATCTGTAGCCTCTGTCTATAATGTCCAGGATCCACTTGTCTTTTGTGACAATATGCCAATTTTTTGAAAATAATGCCAGTTTTCCGCCTAAAGGTGCTGCCATTAAAACTTTGCTTGGCATGCAAAGGGGAAAGTCATTGTGTCTGCTTTCTGAATGGCTGTGATCTATCCTCTCCACCTCTTGGTGTAGGTGCTTGCCATTGTCTAGCTCTGAATGATCCTTGAGATTGCCCTCTACCCCTCGGGCGCCTGTATCTACCTCTTTGAGGTCTGTCCGTGGCTGAAAAGGACCAATTTTTTGAAGGCCAATTTCTGCTGAAACGTGGAGGCTGTACCTGTAGGAAATCTTTCACTGTTTGCATTGATCTTGCCTTTTCCTCCATTTTCTTTAATACCTCCTCAGCTTTAACACCAAACAATACATCTTTTTGAAGAGGTGCATCTAGTAATTTAGCTTTGACATGATCTGGTAAAATTTGCTCTTTGAGCCAAGCATGTCTATGTATGACAGACCCTGTAACAGCAGCTCTACATGAGGCCTCTAAAGCATCAAAACCACATTGCAAGGTATGTTTACCCACTTGCTCTGCACTATGCAACAAATCCTGCAACTCCTTTAAATCTGGTTGTTCAGGTTGTGTCATTTTGCTTTTCAACTGAGATAACAAAAACTGTTGATACTTTAACATATGGAACTGACAGTTTAATGCCCTCATGGTTAAAGTGGCCGAGGTGTATACCTTTTTCCCCCACCTTTCTAAAGCTCTGGAATCTCTCTCTGAAGGTAATGGGTTTTTGGCAGTAGAGGCCTTAATTCCCTTGGGACCCTGTGAAATAGTTTCTGGGTCAGCAGCATGGCTTTTCTATAGGAATTGGTGTGAATCAGGAACCCGATAATACCTGTCAGGTTTAACAGGAGCTGGAGGTAAAGAATCTGGGTTAAGGCTGGCCTCTGTGTACACATCGTCTAGTATGTCCAAGACAGGAGGGATAGCCAGAGGCCTGTGCTGAGGAAGCAAGAGAAAATCTCTAAGCCTTTTCTTGGAATCGGAGTAATCTTGGCCTTCCCAGTGGAAGTGTTCCCTCAAGGTATGTAAGGTTTCCCCAAAGGAATAGTCCTCAGGGGGGGAAACAGAGGGAATGGACTCCTCAGCATCAGAATCTTCAAAAGGGGAATATGAATATTCCTGGTCCTCAGAATGTTCTGAGGTAATAGAGGCCTGGTCTGAGGAAGGGTAGTCTTCCTCCATTCTGGCCCTTTTGTCCGAGGGGGTTGAGAACCCCTGATAAGAGTAATCAAATCCTCAGCCATTTTGAGCATCTGTTTTTTAGGCATGGGGCCTTGAGAGAGGCTCTGTGGAGCTTGTCTTTTAGTCTTCATGGCTGCTTAGGATTTTTTGAAAGCTTTAATGGAAAAAGAGGAAGGCCTGAAGACACCTTGAGAGGTGGCAGGCCTGTCTAAACTCTGAGTTTCCCCGCCAAGAGTGGCGTCGGTATCTGTAGTCGGGGTTGGGGCCGAGGAGCCTGCGACCTCGGGCACAGAAGACACCGCTAAAGAAGCGTCATCGGTACTCAGGGGCTGCATAGGCGCCTCGCTGAGAACCGGAGCACCTGTAGCCGGCTTTAGCGTGGTGTCGGTAGAAGACGCGGACCTCGTGTGTCGGTCCTTATCTTTGCGTCTTTTACTCAAAACTGGAGTCGGAGTATCCGACGACATAATGTAATTAAATTTTTTACCAAAATAGTGTTGGGTGAAATCCGCCCGACGCTTAATAGTGCGCTTGTTGAATATAGCACAAAAACGACAGGCCGAGACGTTGTGGTCTGGGCCTAAGCAAGGAATGCAAAAGGAATGGAAATCCTTATGCGGTATTTGCTTCCCACATAAAATGCAATTATTAACTTTGTCTGACATCAGTCTGAGGCAAGAAAAGTTTCCCCAACGGGGTACTTAGCTTTCACGAAGACTTTGGCTGAAAAATTTTCGTAATCTCAGGAGCTGGCCGACCGGCACTTGCGAATTGCTTCTGCTTCGGGCACCGCGCGGCAAGAAAGACTGAAGAAAATGGCATTGGCTGGTTCTTTTATACCCCTGCCGCACTGACATCAGGGAAGAAGCGATGACATCCGACGCCAGACCTAGACTTTGGAATTCGGCCGACCGAGGACCCGCCTGACGGCAGGACAACCCATCTGTTATGACTGCAGCTGTATGCACGATGAACATCATCCAGGACTTGTTTGCTTAAGCTGGCAACTGGAGGCGAGATCAGGAAATAAGCCAGGCTGCCAGGTTCAGTGTCTACAATTGTGGATGCATGAATTCTCCATTCTTCTGGGTCAAGAGTGCTGGGGATCTGAAAACGGTGGCAGGGGTGAAAGGCTGCATAGCAGTGAGTACCAGTGCTGGCGTGGCCAGTCTGGGACAATCAAGATTGCCCTTGGTTTTTCCCCCCTTATTTTGAGCAGTACCCTTGAAATTAGTGGTAGAGGGAGAAATGCAGAGATTGAGAGGTTTACCCATTGGAAGGACAGAGCATCCACTTTCCAGGCCTTGCTGTCAGGTTCCCTGGTGCAGAATTTGCTACGCTGGTGGTTGTTGTGGGAGGCAAAGAGGTCCACCTTCGGGGTGACCCATTTCTGGGTTACAAGGTTGAAGGTTCGGTGGTCCAGCTACTACTTGTGTGGGTCTAGCAGGTTTCTGCTTAAGTTGTCTGCTAGGGAGTTTAGGGAGTCTGGCAGGAATTGTGCTAGCAGGTGAATTTGCATGGCTGAAGCCATGTGCCAAAGGGTCATGGCGAGCCTGCATAGAGGATAACAGTGAGTTCCTCCCTGCTTGTTGATATACCACATCACTGTGGTGTTGTCTGTTTTGATCAGTAGAGGCCCCGGGGAGAGTAGGCGTCTGAAAGCTGTCAGAGCATGCTGAACAGCTAGCATCTCTTTTTGTTGATGTGCAGATGTATTTGATTTGGGCTCCAATGGCCCTGAATGCACCTGCTGTCCAGGTGTGCACCCAAGGCATAATCTGATGCATCTGTGTTGAGGGTCTGGGCGGAGTGGGGTTGTGAGAAGGGAAGACCCTTGTTGTGGTTGCATGCTGCTGCCCACCAAAGAAAATCTTTCCATAGACAGGGTATGATTGGTATGATAGTTTCCAGGTGCTGAGAGTGCTACACTAAAGGCTTTTTAGGTACCACTGTAGCTTCCTCATATGCAGTCTGGCATATGGAATGAGTATAATGCAGGAGACCATGAACCCTAGAACTTGCAGTATTTTCCTTACGGATAACTGGGTTCTGGTGGCTAGTTGAGAGAAGTAGCCTGTCAGGTAGGCTTGTTTTTCTAGAGTAAGGAATGTCATCTGGGATGCTGTGTCCAGGCTTGCTCCCAGGAATACAGTTTTTTGAGAGGGGACTAGTTTCGATTTCTTTTCGTTTATAGTATACCCCAGGGAGGTCAGTAGGTCCTTTACAAAGGTCAGGTGCTGTAATTGCTTTTCCTGTCTGCCTGAATCAGGCAGTCGTCTATGTAGGGGTAAATTTGAATATTTCTTTGTCTGCAAAAAGCAATGGCTGGAGCCAGGCATTTTGTGAAAACTCTCGGAGCAGTGGATAAGCCAAAGGGAAGTGCAGAGAACTGAAAGTGCATAGATCCTGCACTGAAACATAGATATTTCCTGCAAGATTCCCTGACTAGGATGTGTAGGTAGGCCTCTTTTAGGTCTAGGGTGGCTAACCAAGCATCCTTGGAAAGCATAGGAAGAAGCTGCTGGAGGGTGAGAGCATTTTGAATTTTGGTATCACCAGGAAGGCGTTCAGAATTGATAGGTTGAGGATTGGGTGCCAGGTGCCCTCTTTTCTAGGTACCAGGAAAAGCCTGGAATAGAAACCTTGGCCTATCTGGTCTGCAGGAACAGGCTGTATTGCCCTCATGGAGGGCAGGGAATGGACTTGTTTTTTGGCCTCTGCCCACTGGTTTGGAGGAAGATCTGGGAACCCTTTTGGGGTTGGCAGTGTGTGGAAGTAAAATTTGTATCACTGGGACATTATGTTGAGGACCCATTGGTCGTTGGTAATAGAAGCCCAGTTGTTTGCATGGCAGGAGAGTTTTCCTCCTAGGGGCACAAGCAGGTGGGTAGAGGTAAGGAGTGGAGGTGTAAAGTCACTGCAAGTTCTTTACATAATGAGGTGGCTTAGCACTCCCTGTTTTTGAAGTGGAGGAACTCCATTGCTTAGATCTCTGCATTCCTTGGGACTGCTGTCTGGGGGGTCTGGTTCCCATAGGTCTTGTCTGAGCTGGCCTGGAGGGGGCCCGGAAAGGACCAGCACTTGGAAGGGCAATGCCTACTGAACCTCAGAGGCAGGACTTGTAAGAAGTCTTTAACTGTCTGCACAGATTTAGCTTTTTCTTCCATCTTTTTTAAGACCTCTTCTGCCTTGGTGCCAAACAAATTATCTTTGTTCAATGGTGCATCCAATAGTTTTGATTTGACATGGTCTGTCAAGGTCTGTTCCTTAAACCAACCATGCCTTCTAAGAACAGAACCAGTGACTGGCTGCCCTGCAAGATGCTTCTAGGGCAGCAAAGCCACATTGCAAGGTGTGTTTAGTAACTTGGCTTGCAGAATGCATAAGCTCCTGTACTTCTTTATTTTAAGCACAAGCAGGAAAGGTAGACATTTTTTGTTTGAGGAGTTCCATGGTATGTTGCTGGTATTTCAGCATGTGGAACTGATAATTTAGTGCTCTAATGGCAAGAGTTTCAGAGGTGTATACTTTTTTACCCCATCTGTCAAAAGCTCGGGAATCCCTGTCCAAGGGGGTGGGATTTTTAGCTGTGGTTGCTTTTATTCCTGTAGGTCCTTGTGAGATGACCTCTGGGTCAGCAGTACGATTTTTGAAAAGGAATGTGTGAGAGTCAGGGACTCTGCAATACCGGTCAGGTGCCTGGGAGCAGGAGGAAGGGTGTCAGGAGTCAAGTTGCATTCCATAAAGACATCATCCACAACATCCAATACAGGAGGAATGGCTAAAGGTCTGTGCTGTGGTAAATCTAAGAATTCCATGAGTCTCTTTTTGGACTGAGGGTAGTCCTGACATTCCCATTGGAAATGTTCCCTTAAAGTATGTAGGGTTTCACCAAATGAAAAATCCTCTGGGGGAGAGGCAGAAGGAATGGATTCCTCTGCATCTGAATCCTTATAAGCAGAAAGGGGTTGCATCTCTTCATATTCAGAAACCTCAGAGTCATAGGACTCCTGGTCAGATAAAACTGCTGGGCACAAGTCTCTTTCTTTTTGAACGGGTAGGCTGGCTTCCCCTAATAAGCATGATAAGGTCTTCCGCCATTTTAAGCATTTGAGATTGCGGCAAGGAAGCAGGTGCCTGAGCTTGGGTCATCGTTTTTTTAGCCATAGTTCGTACCCTGGGCCTTTGAAACTCGGTAGTTTTAGAAAGAACTGAAGATACGAAAGAAGTCGTGGGTTTGTGTCGAGTATCGGTAGTGCAAAGAACTTCCTCGGAATCTGGTGCCTGCTCAGTCGCTCCGGACCCATCCAAGATAGAGACATCCACAGGATCCTTAGTCAAAGAAGAAGAGTCTCACGGCATACCTGACTCCGAACGGGTCTCTGTAGCGGCCTGCGAATCCACAGAAGCAGGCATCAGGGGCTGCGAAAGCACCTCACTGAGAACCGGAGAACTGACGACTAGGTTTACGGAAGCGTCATCGGCAGTTTTGGACCTGTGCAGTCTGTCTCTGTCTTTATCCTTATGTTTTTTCAGAAGATCGGTAATTGGATGGCTTACTGAAGCCATATCGGAATACGGTGACCGAGAACAAAAATATTTAGCTACAATAAAGGCCCGACAACGTACAGTTCTGGCGTTGAACAAAGGATAACCCAAGTGTGATGACTACAACAGTAAAACACAAAGAACATCTTACCAGGACCCACTCAACCCTTGGCTGCAAGCTATTATTGGTCCATAGGATTAAACCCCCCCCGGCCAAATTTAACAGAGGATAATTGCCCTGGTGCCTCAACACCCCCACCCCATATACATAAGGGAGCAAAATAGCTGTACACTTGAAAACAGGAGATATGACGCAATTTACTCCCCCAGTGCCAGGCAGTTTCACTCCGGAAAGGAGATTAATGGGGGTGGTACCTTGTGATTCCCACATGTAATAATCACAGAAAGATGAAGTCTGTTATATGCAGGGGTTCAGAAACCACTACAGTGACCTGATGGAGGAAGTAAGCTTTGACCTTTATTTTATTGCACTTGTCCTCTGATAATTGGGAAAGTTCAACTGAGCCAGTGGCCCATTTTCAGCAGTGGCCCAGGGAGAAAAATTCTACAACAGATTCCAAAACATTTAGATAGTAGTTAAGTAATTATATAGAAGGGAGAAAAATCCCACAACAGAATAACAATTTTACAATGAGTTGGGGAGAAAGGTTCCACAAAAACACACTAACATTTTACAGCAGATAAGGCATTCTATACTAGTGGAAAAAATCTCCTCAATGGATAAAAACAGAGAGATTAAAATACATTCACAGTAGTGAGTAGATTTCTGTTTTGAGGGTAGTTCCAGGTGTCATTTATTTATTAGATTGGTTTTGAATTTGGAAAGGTTGCTAGTACGTTTAAGGGATGAAAGGATAAAGTTCCAGGAGTGGACTACATAGCTGGAGTACAGTGATATGACTGCTGACAGAAGTAGTTTGTAGACAACGAGGAGCATTTTGTTTTCAGATTGAAGTGGCCTACCAGTGGTGTATGCATGCAATAAGTCTAGTAGGGCTTGTTTTGTTCTGGTTTGTACATTAATCTGTGGACTAAGAGTAGTTGGGCTTAAGTGACTTGTTTGGGTAATTCAAGCCAATCAAGTTTTTTTTAGAACTAAGCAGTGATGGGGTCTGTTTTAGGAGTTACTGGCAAAGTTTGCTATCTTTTTCTAGCACTGGGTTAGTTTACTTTGGATGAAAGCTTGAAGGTTAAGCAGCACTGGGAACCATATAATAAAGAGGCCAGTAGGAGTGGAGTGCAGAGGCTGGGAGTTTCCGGGATGAATCAGTTAAGTAGTTTTTTGTTCTATACAGTGCTACTAATTTTTGGTGAGATTTGATAGCCTGTTGCACATCTAAGTCAAATGTCAGGTCATTATCAATTGTCATGTCTAGCATCTTGGTATGGGGGATGACTTCACCTGAGGTCTTGCTCCCTTAACTTATTCCTCTCTTGTTCCTGTACGGCTATCTTGTAGGGAGTGACTGGTAGGCTGCTCCCTCTGTAGGGGATCCCTCCATTGTCACCATTCTACATGCACTTAAGTAGGACTCAAGCATGTCCCTCTGATGCCTATCCATTACTAGACTGAAGTTGTGATATGTTCTACACTCCCAACATCATGCTCTGGGTCAACACAGCAGAGGCAGGGCTTATGGGTCTTCCTAGTTAGTGACACAGCAACTACACTAACACCTAGTCATTTTGTGTTATTTAGCCATGAAATGCAGGAATCTTTCCGATCCATCCATATTAGGATTTGATGCAGACTGCATGAGTTGCTAGAAGGGATAATGGAACCAGAGACGGTGTACACTCTTTACACCAGCGTAGAGTTGCACCGATATCCACATACCCAGTGTGAGCAATCAAGATTTATTTTTTTATTTTATCATTTGTTGATAAGGTTAGTCCCACTAAGCTAGCAGCCTCTTTTCAAGGGAGACCCAAGGTGGTATTTATACTACTAGGGGAAATTTGGCCAGAGCATTGGGGAACTACTATACTATTACACTTTTCAACAGGTGCCATGGGATCTTTTACATCCACCTGACCTACGACCAATGACCAACTCAAGCAGAAGGGGATCAGAAAAAGAATTCCACAAACAGGGCTCCAAGAAAGAGAATTCAAACATACCCCACTTTATGAGGGCTTTTTAAAGTAACAGCCAGACTATTTTAAGAGTCAACAGAATCTGCACTGTCTAACACGAGTGAAAGCAATCCCTGTAGATTACGCTACAGCAAGAGTATACTGCACTGCAGAAATTAGGCTTTGTTGTAAGTCTTGTATTTTTGGAGTCTAAAAATTCTGAAGAACTTGTAGCAAGCTACCCACACACCCCATACACAGAGATTTTGCACAGGTTCACATTAAAGCACGTTTTAATGTTTGCACAAACAGCTAACTCAATAAATATTGTGCAAAAGAGGAACACTTCAGCAATATCTTGCAGTAGGCAATGTGCCCTGTGCTGAAAACATCTGGAGCCAAAGTGTACCCGCTCTTAAGACTTCAGAGCTCCGGTTGCTACAATATGTCAGCTCTGATCTGCAAATTACTGCAACAGTGTCACTGTCCATGTTGCTAGTTATTATGAAATAAATTAAAGAGTCTCTAAGAAGTGCTATCTTACTACACAGTAAAGCTCCAGAAATTAACTTTACCTGTAAGCATAACACTTGTTATAAGAAGCAAAATTTTAATATTACTTAAACTTACTTGACAAAGGTACAGGAAACTTCTGACAATTGGGCAGGAACAGTAATCATTGTGTATAATGGTATACCATTCTGCAATATGGCATGCTGCCAAACATAATGTGTGTATTCCACAATGCTTGTAGCTAGTTTCAGGGAATTAAATGGGTGCAGACAAAATCCAGACATATTGCTAGCTGTATATGCCATTCTCCCTTTAATTCTGCTTCATGATGTTTTCTTTCTTTCTTTTTTATTTTTTTGTACCTCAACCCTAATTTCTGAGGCAGTTGCTTTTCTGTTCTTGCAACACAGACTGTTCACTTTTGTAGCCTGACAAAAGTCAGCTAAAGCTTTTAAAATTCTGCAGAATCACTGATCAAATGCCAAGACTGTGCTAGGAATTCACTTTAATTAGACAGCAAGAGGAAGGAAACCAGGCAATATGGGAAAACGTCTGCAATCCGCATTTCAGCAACAATGCTGTGCTAGGGATCCTGCTAATATCTCAGACTCAAAAGTTACTTGGGTATACAAGAGGGAGTTCTTCCATCTTATCCTTGTTTCCTGTTTCACAGGAACAGCATATTAATGCATGTGTGCTACTCACCTTACATTGCATCTAGAAAACTGTTATCGAATGTAGTTATTTAACACTTTAAAGAAACAAACATCTTTCCTTCTACTTTTTATTTATTCCTATTGTGTGGTTTTTTAGGCTTTTCTTGTGCTTCCATCACCTCTAGCACTATCAGGATACCAAAATGAATCTTAATAAAGGGGGACAGACACTGAAGCAATGCAGTTTTACAGTCCTTACACATAAATGAAACAAAGAGAGAGAGAGAGAGAGAGAGACATGGTCTTCCCATCAGTGAAGCAGTCAACTTGTTACTTCCATAGCCAAGTGCACTAACAAATGTGACACACCTGTCACCAAGTGCATTATTAGATGCATCATCCCCTGTCACAAAGGCCATCAATAATGTCTGCTTTCATACCCATTATTAGTCAATAAACATGAACAAACGGTGCCCAGTTACTTACAAAGGATCAGCATTGATCTCCATCTTCCTAAAAGCTTGTATCACCCCCTCCCCATTATTCACAATATAAACAGGCAAACTGCATGGGTCAAACAGTTTTCATCTGCCATTAAAGTACATGTTTTAATTGCTCGACTGTGTTACTTTCCCTTCTTACTTACTTTTTTAAAGTTCTTCACATTAATCACTGCTGCAACAGCTTTAGCTATATGGGTTAAATCATGCCAAGGATACAACAGCCGGCCAGCTTCCCCAGCTTCAGGGCATGTTCCACATGCCCAAACTGTCAAGCAGCTCGAGTTGACCGGACTAAAACCAACTTTGGGTGCAAAGCCCTTCAGAGCTTTTCTGCCAACAGACAGAGGGAGGCTGAGCCCTGAAAGGACAATGCTAGGATGAACAAAAAATATAAAAGTCTAAACCCTGGCATAAAAAAACACACCAAAAAACAAAGGAGGGAGCGGCTACTGCAGCAGTAATAATTTGAACATCTACTGTTATGGCGAGTTCAAATTACATAGCTATACTACATTATTCATATTGATCACTGCTGCAGTAGCCCTAGCTATACAGGTACGTTACCATAAGTTACTATACTTAAGAGGTGGAAGGAGAAGGGTCCAGGAGACCCTAAAGAATGGTCCTAGAAAAATTTGATGTAAACATAGAGAAGGAATTAACTTTATAGTGCTTTGCAAAAGTATGTACAGAGGATCAAGGTATGAAGCAAGTGTTAGCTTCTGTAGCACAAAATTACGCTTGGACGCAGTTATACCCTTGGGGGGATATAACCCATATAGCTAAGGTTACTGCAGCGGTGACCATTCGAACATCTGCTGTTATGGTAAGTTCAACTTACACACCTGTTCTATCTACCTGTTCATCTTTTTCTCAAACCTTCTTTCCGAGAAGCACCTAAAACTCAACTCCTTCTGTCACATGAAAAATCATGACATACCAGCACGTTAGAAACAATGGCCAACATTTTTCTTGCAACTTTCTTAGTTCATTCTCATTACAATCTGTCATTTAATCTTGACTATTAAGTTAACACTAACATTTTTGTAAGGCTGAAACTAAACAAGGTACAGATTTTACATTTTTGCTGAGATACTCTGCTTCTGCAAATATTCTGATTCTTGACTTATTTTTCAGTACATTTCATTATTAATTTACTGTGAATTTACATAAAATGTTTTCATAATAATTTTTATAAATCTTGATTGCATCTCTTATTTGTGTTCTCTGCACATGTAACCCAGTCGCATACTAATTTCATACCATACACTCTGCAATGTGGTGTTCTACTGCTTTGCTTCATTATAATGTCTTTTCTTTATTCACCTGCCCACATTCCCTACAGAGCTGAAATGTGCTGATTAAGTGATATATGGAGTTATGTAAAGTGATGCATTTTTCCACTGTGCCCTTGTGTATCTGCTCAGTGCTGTGCAAGGTATGATTTTACTATAAATAGTTTCCCGTACTAATTCTAACTGATTTCTACTAGATGCATTTTATTACTTTCTGTAAAATATTTTTCTGTCTCAGGTCACTGATAAAGGGTCACTACACCAGTTCACTTACCTAGCACACACACGCACATATACAGACACATTTTAGTTTATTTGATTGTTGACCAGGGTAGTGGACCCATTTCAGCTACAGCTCGAGAGTTGCAAAATACAAGTGACAGAAGGCACAGTTGCTTAAAAAAGTGGAGATAAAAGAAACAAAGTGCATCTTACAGTTTTCTGTATGCAGTAGAAACGTACTCACACACACACACGCATATATACACACACATACACACACACATGTATATATACATATATGTACTTGAGCATGTATGCGTCTTTACATTCTTCCTTATCTTATAAACCCACTCCACAAACTCCTTCTCACTGACAAAGCCAAAACTGCAATCTTATCTGGACCACAGACATGTCATCGCTATTCAAAGCTGGAAAACAAGCTAAATAAATGGTTATGTGGTTCACCACATTCTAAAGATGCGCTGAAATGACTGCTGCAGTCAGTGACTGCTTCATATTTTTAATCAAACTGTCAACGGCTCTTCTTGTGACTCTACATTACAGACAGGGAAGCTGACACTAGGCCACTATGCAAATATATCCCCAAATCTGATTCAGTACTCCTACAAGCTTACCTTTCAGACAGGATATAAACCTCTTCTTTATTTGTTGCCTCAGTTTAACAAGTAGAAAAAAATCAACTTATAACAGTATCACGCATGCAACCTCATAACTTCTGTAATTTTTATTACCTTCTCTGCATGCAGCCCTGCCAGTTACAGTCAGAACATGTGCTATATGTATTTGAAGCAAGCTGCCCCTTAATATGGTGGGGAACTGTAGCAAGCTGAGTTTTGCCTTACAAGCCACACTTTACTTCATGAATTTTTCTGCAGTTTCTCCCCTTCTAAATGCTTCCTTTCCAGTGAAACACAACCTGCAGCAGAACATCGCTGGTGGAGTGTTAGCTAATGAAAAATAACAAGAACTGACTGTGTCATAATGCAGGCCATGTTCTCACTAGTGATGCCCGAGTCAGAAGACAGGCTACTGTACACGAGACCTAAAATCCCTATATCCCATCTAAAATTCCATCTGTCAGCCAGTCATCAAAACTACTGTGATGGCGGTATCCCAGGATTAGTAAAAATGTTTCTTTCCACCTCTTCTCACACACAAATATAGGGCAGTGTGGTATATTTGCTCTCAGCTGCAGAACTCGCACTGCTCAGAAGCATTGAGTTGCCCCTTGACTGGCATTAATGCAATTCAGTCATGCCTCCTCTGCATGGCAATTAAACACATTAATACAAAGTTAGACGTTTATCAGCTTCACAGTTTAAACAACTGCTCGGGTGACTGCCTTACCAACCTACATAAGCATTTTGCTCTACCCATGCAGGTGCTAAAGCCTTGATTGTACACATGGCATTCCTGCTCAGCAGTGCCTTTGAAGGCTCAGCCCTTTGTCTGATCAATACTTCAAAGCAGAATAATGTTCACTCCTTCAGTAATGGGAAATAAATGGGAAAATTACAATTCCAGTACACTGTACCAAAGAAACACAAAAGGCAAGTGACAAACAGGTCATTGTCATCTTAGAAAAAAAGCTGAAAGTTGTAATGCAGTTTATTCCTTTACATTCTGAAAGACACCTGTTAAACAGACAAGTCTGTACTATGGAGCTATGTCTCATTAATGCTCCTGCTCCCCTTTCCCTAGCAGGCAATCTGGGACCCCCAAAATTATAGCAGATGACAAGAACTAAGCTGTTATTACCAACATGGTTAACTATACCCCTCCCCCATCACTTTCAATACACTGTTGTTGGCACTGTTTGCTTATGGCCCACAGTCAACCCCCTATCTTTTACACAGACACCTACCATGTAGGAGGGCTGCCTAGTACTTACCTATTAACCTAACCCCCAACCAACCCACACACACCCACACCCACCCCCACACCCAGAGCAAAGGACAACTCACCTGAGTGGCAATCTGAGCAAGATGAAATGGGGTAAGTTCAGATGCAGCTAAACTTCAGCTTGGCAAGCTAAGAACTTGGTTATATTCAACTGGACGTATAAGAGAATTTAAGTACCTTTTTATGCACTTTTTCTTTTAAAAAATACAGTATTTAAATTGATTTAAACTGTGTATGAAGGAGTGTTGAAGGAATTTTTAACTGGTTATTCTGCTCTTCAGTAACTTGAACTAAAAGCTAGTGTTGGCTGAATTTTGTTATTTGCTAGTAATTACAGGTGTGGGGGTAGCCACATTCAGTGATTTCCTGTCCTTGCATATTTAAACTGGTGCATGTGAAATAATTCCTGCTTTAAAACTTCAGCTTGGCAAGCTAAGAACTTGGTTATATTCAACTGGACGTATAAGAGAATTTAAGTACCTTTTATGCACTTTTCTTTTAAAAAATACAGTATTTAAATTGATTTAAACTGTGTATGAAGGAGTGTTGAAGGAATTTTTAACTGGTTATTCTGCTCTTCAGTAACTTGAACTAAAAGCTAGTGTTGGCTGAATTTTGTTATTTGCTAGTAATTACAGGTGTGGGGGTAGCCACATTCAGTGATTTCCTGTCCTTGCATATTTAAACTGGTGCATGTGAAATAATTCCTGCTTTAAAACTTCAGCTTGGCAAGCTAAGAACTTGGTTATATTCAACTGGACGCATAAGAGAATTTAAGTACCTTTTATGCACTTTTTCTTTTAAAAAATACAGTATTTAAATTGATTTAAACTGTGTATGAAGGAGTGTTGAAGGAATTTTTAACTGGTTATTCTGCTCTTCAGTTCCACCCACCCGCCCTGTTTTTGTTTTGGTGTTAATCTTAGTGGCATTGAAACTGCCCGCCCCTCAGCCTGCCTCTGGGCCCATCTCATTTGCTCACTCAACTGAGTGCAGTGAGATCATATTCTGATTTCAGGCACTCCTACTGTGTACAAAGAGAGCATCTGGGAAATAGAAAAAAAAAAAAAAAAAATTAAGCTTATTTCCTGCCTTTCTTGTTAAGTGGTACAGACTATTTGTAGGCTTCTGAGCCCCCAAGCCCTTCTGTGTTTGAGGGAAGCCTTCTAGCTTTTTTTTTTTTTTTCTTGTAACTAGCCAGTTTTCTAGTTTCAGCACTCAAATCTGTTTCTTTGATCTCAGCACTTGTTCAGAAAAAAAAAAAAAAAAAAAAAAAAAAAAAATTTCATCTGCTTTTACTGTACTTGTGTTTTTACCTACTTCTTTTTACTTTTGCATCATCTTAAAATACTCAATTGTATTTATTACTGCTTGGTGTAACTCATTCTAAGCCTTTTGGTTTAAACACTTGGGCTTCGGACCAGTTAGTTGTTTTGCACTGAGAGGTTTGTGGTCTGCACTGTTGTGGCAGAACAGGTAGCTTACATCCTTCTAGGTTGGGAACTGCTGATTGAGGGCTCAGTGTCTGTTATTCTAAAAGTGTATTAATTCTGGTTTAAGCACTTGGGCTTTCAAGCCAGTTATTTTACATTAAGAGGGTTCGTGGTCTGCACTCTTGTGGGAGGAGAGGCTGGACTCTGCCCTTCTGAGCTGGGAATTTCTGGTTAAAGGCTTATAGTGCATGCATATCTGAACTGTTTATTACTGAAGTTGGTGCGCCTTGTTTGCTGTGGCATAGACTGGATTCGGGCCTGCTGGATCTAGCTTTGTTTGTGTAACTTGAGCACTAATCCAGACATTCTCTAAAGTATTCAATGGTATTTATTACTGCTTGGTTGTAACTTGATTAAAGTGTAGCTATCATTCAAGTCTTTTGGATTAAGCACTTGGGCTTCAGACCAGTTGTTTTACATTAGGAAGGTTTGTGGCAAGCACTGTGGTGGCAGGACAGGTAGCTTTCATCCTTCTAAGTTGGGAACTGCTGATTGAGAGCCCAGTGTCCAAGTGTATTAGTTCTGGTTTAGGCACTTGGGCTTCAGGCCAGTTATTTTACATTAAGAAGGTTCGTGGACTGCACTCTTGTGGGAGAAGAGGCTGGACTCTGCCCTTCTGAGCTGGGAATTTTCTGGTTAAAGGTTTATAGTGCCTGAATATTTGAACTGTATCTTACTGAAATTGGTTCACCTTGTTTGCTCTAGCATAGACTAGATCCAGGCCTACTGAATCTAGCTTTGTTTATATACTTGTTGTTTGTTTGCTTGTTATTTCCCTGGAAGCTAATTCACCTAATACGCAACTTCTCAGCGCTTCTGTGGATCACTAGTGATATCTGCATTGCTTATTGTACTTATTTCCTTGTTTCACTTGAAAGAAAGTTACTGTTTGTCGTTTTTGCATTTAGTTACTTGTATCACATTGCACTCAAGTTACCTGGCACTTGCTCACTAAAGCAATTATATAAGTCAGCACTAAAAATTAAAAGCACTACACCCTCACTCCCCACTGGCCCTTGTTTTCAATTAAGGATTTCCCAATATTATTCTAGCATGTCCAAAGGTCAGTTGTCAATCTCCTCTCCGGTCCAGCTGGTGAATCTGGGAATCTTGAGGCAATGTTATAACTGCCTCATGTACACAGACAACCCTCTCCTCCTCCCACATAACACAAATACTTGCGAGAGATGCAGCTATTTAGCCAAACTGGAGGCTGAGCTCTCTCAACTCAGGACTGGCAAGACCAGACAGGAGGAGAAGGCAACTACACACACCACAAAACCAGCCTCACATAATGCTACCACTCCACTGAATCAAACACATAAACACACAAAGACATACTCGAGGCTCTGAGTAAAAATTTACCTAAACAGCAGAGGCCTCCAAAGCAGACACCCAAACAACTGCTACCTCAAGACACCCCACAAGCAACACATAAACCACAAAAGCAGTGTGCAAAGCAGTCACAGCCCTTAAGGCCAAATACAACACCAAACATACTTGTCATAGGTGACTCCATAGTCAGACACACTGACGTCCCACTCACCAGGCTGAACAAGGAGAGGGTCACAGTAAGCTGCCTATCGGGCGCTAGAATCCGCCACATAACACAAGCACTGGTCACTCCACAGCAAGTACAAATATGACACAGCCATTGTCCATGCTGGTGTGAACGACCTGAGACGTACCTCCCTGGACTGCATGAAAAGAGACATAGAGGAGCTCTCTGATTATGTAGCCCAGGCAGGTATGACCCTAACCCTGAGCAGTATCCTTCCTTCACCAAGAATGATGCCACAATATAGAGACAAGATGATCAGCTTTAACAATTGGCTTAATGTCTGGTGTCATTCAAAGGGGATCCAGTGTCTGTCTGCCTGGGATGACATGCTTGACAAGCCACGCTGCTTCGCAAGGGACGGCTTGCACCTGTCACCCTGGGATTCCGGATATTGGCTAAGGCTCTTGCCACCCCATAGTGCCTTTTTAGGCAAGGCTCAAATTCTAAACCTACCACCCTAGAAAACAAAAATGGGAAGAAATTGAGGGTAATGCTGCTCAATGCCAGAAGTCTAAATCTCAAAATGCACGCACTCGAGGCCCTTCTCAGTATGGAGAACATCGATGTCTGTGCTGTAACTGAAACCTGGTTCAAGGCTCCTGAGAGCACCCCGGCACTATTAGGTTTTACCTCATATCATGCGTTCCGGCCCCAAAACCCGGACCACTCCACAAAAGGAGGGGTGTATCCATATTCATAAAGGATACTCACACCTCCAGGTTGGTGGCAACGCATGAAGCTTGAAACCATCCAGGTGCAACTAACAATAGGCAAAACTGCTCTACAAATTGTAGCATGCTACAGGCCACCCTCTCAAACTCAGGAACCCCACACAGCCTTCCTGAAGACACTGGAGGGTATAAATGTATCTCCAAACACCATCATATTGGGTGACTTCAACTACCCGAATATAGACTGGGAACATTACTCAAGCCCTAACTTTCTAGCCCAACGGTTCCTGGAGTTCATAAATTCAAATGCCATGGAACAGCTAGTCACTGTTCCCACGAGAGGAGAAAATATACTAGATCTCATTGTCACAAACATGGGGACAAAATGCTCCACACGGAAGTATATCCCTCATTGGTGAGATCTGATCATAAACTAATCTCACTGGAAATCCACATCCCGCCCCACCCCAAACAAAAGACCATAGTGAAGAACTTCTCTAAAGCAAACTTCACACTACTCAAGACTGGTGTGGTATCCTTCAAGGCCCCTGAGTCAGAGGAAACCACAACCCAAGCTGCGGAAGCCCTTACAAATGCCTTCTATGAACACCTCCAGGACTGCATGGATCAGGCAATCCCAAATAAAACCAAGACTCTTTCCACAAAGGGCAAACGTCCAGTCTGGTGGACCCCAGCCATTAACAAACTTTACAATAAGAGGAGAAAGCTATTACATGATAGAACAAAATCCATAAAAGGGAAGTCACCCCTGATCATTATTAGTAAAAATTACGAGCACTCATAAAATCAACTAAGGCCAATTTTGAGAGAAAAATTGCCATGGATTCAAAGGACAATCATAAGGCCTTTTTCAGCTATGTTAGGAACCTGGGTGGAAACTCACAGATATGCTCAGAATTAGTCCAAAATGATACAAAAATCACTGAACCCACAGACATTGCCAACATACTGGCAGACAGGTTCAGTGCAAACTTCACCCCTCTCCCCTAAAGGAGAGATAACTATCCCAGCCGAGTGTAGCCTCCCGGACATCTCAAATGCGCAGGTGAAAGCTGCTCTCTCTAAAGCTAAAAACACAGCATCAATGGGACCGATGGTGTCCCCGGCTGTGTGCTACGAGCTAAATGAGGAATTAAACCCGCACATAAGGCAGCTGTTTAATCTCAGCCTTACCACAGGATACGTGCCCAAGGAGTGGCGTGACGGCAACTGTGGTCCCACTCCACAAAGGTGGCCTCTGGACCCTGGTAATTACCGCCCATAAGCTTAACAAGTCTAGTCTGCAAAGCTATGGAGAGGATCATAATGGAGCTCATAAACAAAGATATAGGGGACTTGCAGACATTGGACCCGACCCAGTTTGGCTTTGTCAAGGGAAGATCATGCCTTTTGAACTTGGTCGACTTCTTGAAATAGTCACCAAGGCCATTGATGAGGGAAAGGCAGTCCATACAGCCTACCTTGACCTTGCAAAGGCTTTCGACACAATACCCCACTCGGGTATTGTAGAAAAACTTACCAGCTTAAATGTAAACCCATATGTCACAAGATGGGTTGCAAATTGGCTTAAGGACAGAACCCACAGGGTTAGAGTTGCTGGCGCTGTGTCAGACTCCAAGCCGGTCACAAGTGGTGTCCCACAGGGCTCGGTCCTTGGCCCCTATTGTTTGGCATCTACTTCTCAGAAGTACAGGCCAACATGGGAGGACTTTGGCTGACAAAGTTTGCAGATGACTGCAAACTGGGCGCCATAGTGGAAAGTGCATCGGACACTGATATCCTTCAGAAGGGACTCACGGAAACAGATAGCTGGTGCCAGAGCCATGGCCTGAAGTTAAACGCCAAAAATGTATAGTCATACCCTTCGGGAAAAACAAGGTAACCCCAAGCTACCATATAGGTGGCAATCCACTAAGCACAGAAGAGGTTATCAGGGACCTGGGGACCCAGGTTGACAGTGGCCTTTCTTTTGACACTCACATTGCTAAAGTGGTTAGAAAGACCTTCTACATTGCCCACCTGATCATGAAGGGATTCACATCCAGATCTAGTGAGGTCATTGTTCCCCTGTACTCTTCACTTATCAGACCAATGATCGAGTACAATGCCCCATTCGGGATGTATCTCACCCGACATCTGCAGCAATTGGAGAGACCCCAAAGTTCCTCACCAAAAGGATAAAGGGACTCCAAAATCTGTCATATGCTGCCAGATTGAAGAAACTCCAGCTCTATTCAGTCGCATACCGTCTGCTCAGAGGTGACATGTGCCTGACATACAAGGCCATGTCCAACCCGGAATTAATGGACATGCTCCACCTCAAAAATCCAAATCCACCAAAACCACTAGAGCAAGCGACTTAAACCTTAGCACGGATATAAATAGGACGTGCTGGAGGGATAGATTTATCACTCAGAGACTCCCTATGCTGTGGAATAAAATCCCGGTCCATGTGAGGCAGAGCACCTCGCTGACTCTGTTCAAGAGAAATCTAGACCTGTGGATGGGAGATCGTAGGTTTACCCCGGGAATCATCTCTGGGTCACTGCTGGACAGAGGCACAACAAACTAATGGGCACAGTATTTTTTCATATAAGGGGTGGCGTAAGCCACAATAATTTGGGCTAGGCTTATAAATGCCTTAGGGCAGATAGCCTAGTATAAACCTATGAACCTATGAACCTATGAACCTATAGCTACAACATGACTAATAGCTGCAATGCATTTGGTTGGACCTTGCATCTACAGTCTTCTATGAATTACCATACCACACACATGTTCTAAGCTGCAGAAATGGTCTGTGAAACAGAGTGCTCTAATTTAACAGTGCATGTCCTTAGACTGTCACATTTGCATGAGGCTCAGTTAAAAACCCTTGCAATGAAGCAGGAAAGGGCTTTCAAAATTACAGTCCCCTTGTGTACTATGCAAGCCCACTTGTAAAACTTTAGATGGAACGCAAGGGGGGCTATGAATGCCACAGAATGTGCGCATGCGCACACACACACACACACACACACACACACACACACACACACACACACACACACACACACACACATACATACAGAAATGTTTGGCTCCCATCCTCCTTGCCTTGTGGCAATCCCAGATTCACCCACCTCCTGGGGAAGGACAGTAACCACTGGATACTTCAAATTTATTATCAGCAGGTTCTGCAGAATCAAACCTGTTTCAAAATCCTGACAAATAAAGCTGCAGGAAGAAAACCAGTTGCTGTTTTTGTGGGCTGACAACTTTTTTTTTTTTTTTACTTACTAACCATATAAATACATGTTTACTGACATATATGACATTAAGACCTAAACATTACATAACCAGAAAAGAAAATAATTTTAAAATACATTAGACAACCTAGGGCAGCTCATTCATCCATTCATATTTTCATTACCAGTTTACCAAAGTCTAGATCATGGAAGCCCAGGCCTGTCCCAGCAGGCAGTAGGTACAAGGTAGGAAAGCTGGCCCTGGAATGCATGCTAGCCTATCTCCAGATACATTTACAATCACACTGAATATGTACTTTAGCAGGAAAACAACTCATCATTCTACCTGAAGTGCCTCTGTAGCGAAGGAAGATACTGGAGGCCTAAGAAAGTTTAACACAGATGTAAAACAAACATGAAATTCTGCACAAAAGACATCTCAGACTGAAATCGATCCAGACATCCAAGAACTGTGAGACAGCAGTGCTAATTGTACTGCATCGTGTTCTACTACAAAAATATGTGCACTTAAAACAATCTAGTGTACAGCATGACTGAATCCCAGTGGGGATTATATACCTTATAAAATAAGAATGGAAAGAGGGTTGAAAACATGGAATATTCATGGCTATGTTATTAAGATATGTACCTTTATATTTTCAAACTGTCACAATAAGTATAACTCACTAAGCAAGGAAAAGGGAAGAAAGATGTGAATGTTCTACACAAGTACATCTGTAATTATTCATTTGCTTTGCTTGTCAGAGGCAGAGCTAATTTACAGAAGAGGCTAAGAGAGAAAAGCTTCTTACAAAAGTATTCAAACATACATATAACAAACAGCATGATTTATATCTGGAGGGCTCTTACTGTAGCTATCTACTGTAAATAATACCCCGGAGCCCCCCATCATTCATCCAGTGAACACTTCATGACATGTTTCTGTTCTGCCCTTTTGGATCAGTGCCAGGGAAATCGAGGTAAAGAAGTCAGGAGATGGGGAGTGTGCACACAGGAAATCAAGGCATCCTGGTATGGTACTATCCCAACATTTTGAATTCCCTGCCCTCTGTCCTGCCAGTTCACAATGTAAGTTGTGCATGCACATGCTTTGTGGAGTCCACCAACTACTGCTATTCCTTGGTTTATAACCCCCAACTGCTTTCCTTGGGTACGTGAGCTAGCAAAAATGCTGCTCCCTGCATCCTCCCTAGATGCCTTCTTAAGGAGCTTATTCACTACCTGAACACACGTTGTCCTGCTTGCAGTCAGAGCTCCATTGTTCTATGCCATGTAGTTGGCGAATAATATGTACGCATGGATAAATAACATGATACCCACTGCTGACTCCGTACAATTCTTACAGGACAGTTAAGTTGCAAAAAGAGCTGGAAATCTATTGAGTACAGATGTCATGCAACACTGACCGGGGTATTAAGGCAACAGTGGGCCACAGTAGCATAAAGTATCCAGTTCTATTACATGTAACAATAGGAAAAGCCTTATGACTAGCTAAAAAAGCTTCCATTTATAAAAGTGCAAATTCTACAGCAGGCAGTCTGCAATACTGGGGAAAAATGACACGCATGTGGCTGACTTTACTTCTGGATTCAGAAAAGAGAAATTTCAACAAAAAGAAAAGAAGGTAAAGTCACAGATTAAAAAGGAAGAAGACTGTTGAACTTAACTTTCTAAAAAATAACCAACATAATTAAGCTCCATCAAGACAAGTTCTGGCCAATGGAATAGCCACAGTAAGCTAACAGTTCCTGGTATTCTCAGTCACTGGACATCTAGAAAGAAGAATAGCTGGGATTTACAACCACAAATTACAGACTGCCTGCATTTGTGGAAAAACACTGCACTCAAAACATGAGAAAAATATGTTAAAATTGCACTTGACTACAAACAAGTACATGTGGCATACTTTACTTTTGAATGAAAAGCAGAAAGGCTATTTTTTGCCTCAAAAACAATTAAAGCTTAAGATAGGTCATTTGTGTGAGCTTGCTTTACACTTTTAAAGGCGGAATAAATTCTGAAAAATAAACACATTTACGTCCTTACTTTAATTGACACCTTTCTTCACAATTCAAAAGATTAAGTCTTTAAAGTCTAAAGCACTGCAGTGTGCTTTAAATTGGAATGACTTAAAATGCAAACCAAGGACTGTAGTGTCCACACAGAGCAAAACTCGTACATATTCAGAGACGTCATCTGTTCATGGAATGTACCCTATTAATAAATGGAAGACTCATGAAATGAATTGTGGAGTACTATATTATAAAAAATGAAAACTATACATTCACAAGTGTCAGAAAACTTTTGTATATACTACTCATCAGGGTTAATGTTTTAAAAAATTGATTTGACTACCTTACTCTATAATGAAATGCTGAATTGTATACCTCAAATTTTCAGGGCTAGCTAAATGAAAATTGTATTAAATTGTATTTATTTATTTAGTGTTACTGTACTGTCCTAACTGCTATTATCCAGAGTAACAGCACTCTGTTTTGCAGAAGGCACAAACTGCCTTACTGGGGCCAAATCCACAGACCTCCCCAAGGCACATAATGATGTAAATAATCTTCTACGTACTAAGAAGCACTTTTACAGCTATGACTCCACCTACATAAACTGGTTCGCTGATGACCCACAAATTAAATTATCTAAAAGTGTACTCGTACTCAAAGGCTTCTACCCTCTCTCTATCCAACACTGACAGGCATTCATAAAGCCTCTGTCCTTGGACTATTGTTATTTTCCCTCTATATTAAAGCCATAAGAAAAATCTAGCCAAGCCAGAGTTTCCACTGTGTGATTCCTTAAACCTCTTGTATTAGAGGCACATGGGATATATGGAAATGGCCCCTTGAGGACATCAGGTTTTGCAGCTATATGGCAGTTCTGAATGCCCAAGACTTTAAAAAGCAAAAAGCAATGGGCATTCAGAACTGCCATATGCTGCAACACCTGATGTCTTTAAGGGGTCATTTACATACATCCCATGTGTCTCTAATACAAGAGGCTTAAGGAATCACATAGCGGAAAATCTGGCTTGGCTAGATTTTTCTTGTAGTTTTTACTGATTGCTTTGTCTCCGAGACCTTTTTACTCATTGTTTTACTATATATTAAACAATCACCATTTGAACAGTACAAACAATATCATCTTACATGCAAATTAGGATTTGGGTGGTTTTCCTGCAAAAATCTGTAGCTCACTCAACTCAACTCTGGCTCAACTTTCCCAGGCCTGACTCAAAGTTAATCTCAAAACAACTAATGCATTTTTTTGGAATGTGTAAACACCTTTATGCAATAACCCTACTGGCCCAGATGTTGATTCTCAAAGTGATATAATCCTAAAATTCTATAGTCTCAGTCTTAATATAAATGCAGCACTTTGTAACTTAAGTGCCACAGTGTATTTTTCACTACATAGCATAGCGTATAAGCTAAGTGTACAGCTGTGACTGCATTTTAAACTATCAATGGGGTCTATCTTGGCTTATCGATTAATTTTCCCTACTCACATTCATAATGTGATAAATAAAATTGCTACAACCTTTTAACCAAGTAAGATATGCCTGGTATTAGCAGAGCCACTGTTCGTCCCACCCATGACCACCAATGGCTCCACCTCTGCCAGAACCGTACTAAGGTGCCAAGCAATGCAGTGTGGCATCTACTGCTTTACTGCTACCGAAGGCAGGGATGTCTTCACTGACATGCAATCAAATAAGCAGGCTGACTTACAATTCACCAAAGCCTTGCATTTTACACTGACACACTTTTACACAAGCTCCTTAGCATGGACCACTGTGGCTTTTCTGTTAAACAATACTCTAAGCATATCAGAACTTCTGAATCCAGTATATTGCTTAAGCCATGCCTGCTCTTTCCTACTAGCCTGCACTTAAAGAGCCTTCTCTCACTTGGTTCCTACTGCTTAGAATTACTCCTTGGCTCCATTCACCAACTTCCCACCCTCATGTCCATCATGAAACAGCTTTTAACTAATAATAACAATAATAATTTCCACTTGAAAGTCAGATAGGTCCCACTGTACACAGTACCTTTTCAGGAGTGACCCTAGAGCAATGACTGTTTTTTTGAGTGCACATGTATTGTATTGGTATGTTACATGACATCTCTTTCTCTGTGACAATTTTTCATTATGTCTAGATAACCCCTGCAAGACTGAACACCCTTGCAGAATATCTTGTCATGAGCACTGCTATGTATTCATTGCAAACAGTTGCATCAAGTTTTTTTTTTTAACTTTCATTACTCTTTTGTACACTAATATATATTTTACTTGACGTTCTTTTTCATTTTTGTCACAACGCTGTAAATGAAAAAGAGCTCCAATGGTCTAATTCACCTACTTGTTAAATAAAATGAAATAAAACTAAGCTCATATGAGCAATGGTGAGATAATTACTTAGTGTGTGTACAGGTGTAGACTAGTCACTTCAGGAATAGGTTGATCTAGGACAAACAGACACAAGAAGAGAGTGATGGCACAGAAAACTCTAGCATTTGGTTAGCAAGTTAATGCAATTTTCAGCCTAAGCATTCAACAGCATGAAGCTCAACAAAATAAAATACTAGCCTTGACTGCATACAATGGCCAAGATAAGATGGCAAGACAAAAACTATGGACTTTGATAAGAATACGGAAAATACAGTTGTGTACCTACCATACATGTAGATGTTCGAGTGTATTCACTGTTGCAGTCATTACACTTGGTTATCCTGCTGGCAGGCTACCCGCAGTCGGCCTGAATTCCAAAGTCCTGGTCCGGCGTCGGTTGCTATCGCCTCTTCCCTGACGTCAGTGCGCCAGGGGTATAAAAGATGCAGCCGACGCCATTTTCTTCAGTTTTTCTTGCCCCAGATGTCAAGTGCCCCCAAAAAGGTAGGCTAAAAATTCTGCTTATAAAAAAGCATGCAGTAACATAATCATTACCTTCATCTACAAGCAAATACACCACATAGGTTGTGTAGGATAGAGAAGTATAGATAAGTCCCAGCAAAGAAAAGGGGGCTGGAGGGAGGGTAACCTGGACTGCAACAGTGAATACACACGAACATCTACATTTATGGTAGGTACACAACTGTACTATGTTCATCGTGTTTCACTGTTGCAGTCATTACACTTGGGTTGAATCCCAAAGCTGAAGTAGGGAGGATGGGCCTAAATAGAATTAGGAGTGGCTATGAGGCCCTGCAGAACTGCAGAGGCAAAGCCTGCTCTGGATTTAGTGTAAAGAGGCAAGTGGTAGTGCTTTGTAAAAGTGTGCACTGAAGTCCAAGTTGCAGCCTCCAAAATATCATTGGTTGGTACTCCTCTGAGGAAGGCTGCAGAAGTGGCTGCTGCTCTGGTTGAATGTGGCCTAATGCCCTTAGGCACTGATTTGCCATGTTATGAATAGCAGAAATGAATGCAGTGGCCTATCCATTTTGAAACAGTCTGCTTTGAAATAGCCTTTCCTTGTCATCCTGCAGTATATGCCACTAAACGTTGCGCAGTCTTTCTGAAAGCTTTAGTTTTGTCCAAGTAGAAGCGCAACTGCCTGTGTATGTCCAAAGAATGCAGAAGTCTCTCCCCTTTATTCTGTGGGTTTGGATAAAAGGTATGCAAATGAATGGTTTGGTTAAGAGCCACACTGGACACTGCCTTAGGCATAAATGTTGGGTTTGTCCTTAGAGAAACCCTGTCCTGATGGAAAATAATAAAAGGTTCCACAGCCATTAATGCCTGTAACTCTGAGACTCTTTTTGCTGAAGTTATTGCTAGGAGCAGAGCTGTTTTCCATGATAAGAATTTTATCTCAAGCTGTATTGGCTGGCTCAAAAAGAGGCAGTGTGAGCTTTTCCAAGACAAAATTGAGGTCCCATGCAAGTATTGGTGCTCTCCTTGGAGGTCTTATGTTTTTGGCCCCTCTGAGGTACTGCCTTAGCAGTGGATGTGAAAAAATAGGTGGGTCCATATTGTAATGAGCTGAAATGGCAGAGGCATGGATATTAATTGATGAGAAGGACAGGCCTTTGTCCAGCATCTCAGTTAGGTATTGTAAAATCTGAGGAATATTTGGTACAAGCATGTCAATTCCTTGTGCCTGGTTCCAAGCACAAAATCTCTTCCATTTTTCTGCATAAGATTTTCTGGTGCTGGGCCTCCTGGCCTCCAAAATAACATCTATAACCGCTTTAGAGAGAGGTGTGCTCTGAATGGTTACATTATCCGCCATGCAGCCAGATTTAGGGTTCTGAGTTGGCTGTGCAGGATCTGATTGTTCTGTTGGGTCAGTAAATGAGGAATTTGAGGCAATGTCCAGGCTGGGCCTTGAGACAAGCTCTTTAGGATTGGGTACCAGTGCTGGCGTGGCCAATCCGGGGCAATTATTATCATTTTTGGCTTCTCTTGTCTGACCTTTAGGAGTACCTTGGGGAGGAGAGGCAGTGGAGGAAAGGCATATACTGTAAGTTTTTTTCAGCTGAATGACAGAGCATCCACTTTCCATGCTTGTTTGTGATAGGTCCTTGTGCAGAATCTCTGTAGCTGGCAGTTGTGAGGGGAGGTGAATAGATCTATGTCTGGGCATCTCCATTTCCTTGTTATTATGTTGAAGATTTGTGGATCTAGTTTCCACTCGTGAGGATCCATGAGGTTTCTGCTTAGTTCGTCTGCCAGAGCATTTGTTTTTCCTGGCAGGAATTGTGCTTGCAGGTGTACTTGATAAGTCAATGCTGTGTTCCACAAAATCATGACTTGTCTGCAGAGGGGGTAAGAATGTGTGCCTCCCTGCTGGTTTATGTACCACATGACTGTAGTATTGTCCGTCTTTATCAGCAGTTGTCCTGGATGAAGTAGATCCTTGAAGGCTGTCAGGGCATTTTGTACAGCTAGCATCTCTTTTTGATTGATGTGAAGATGCCTTTGGCTTGCGGGCCATGTGCCCTGAATACATTTTCCTGCCATGTGGGCCCCCAGGCATAATCTGATGCATCTGCATCTATTGTTATTGTTTGCCTAGCTGTGGATAAAGTGAATGGCTGTCCCTTGTTGTGGTGACAGGCCTGTGCCCACCATTGAAACTCCTGTTGCAGGCAGGGAATGAGGGTAATTAATGTTTCCAGGCTGTGGCAATGTTGAGTCCAAACACTTTTTAGATACCATTGTAGCTTCCTCATATGCAGTCTTGCATATGGAATTAGCAGAATGCAGGATGCCATAAAGCCCAAAGCCTGCAGAATTTTTCTTGCAGATAACTGGGTCTTTGTTGCCATGCTTTCGAAGTAAGAAGTCAGTTGCCTTTGTTTGTCTGGTGTGAGATAAGTCATCTGGGCAGTTGTATTTAAGCTTGCACCCAGGAATATTATCTCTTGAGAGGGTACTAGTTTTGATTTCTTTTCGTTTACTGTGTACCCTAGGCAAATTAGTAATCTTTTTACAAATGCCAGATGCTTTAGTAGAATGTCTTTGTTCTCTGCTTGAATAAGGCATTCGTCCAAGTAGGGATACATTTGAATTCCTCTTTGTCTGCAAAATGCAATTACTGGTGCCAGGCATTTTGTGAAGACTCTGGGCACAGTAGATAAACCAAAGGGCAGTGCAAATAATTGGTAGTGCATTGAGCCAGTTATGAATTTGAGGTATCTTCTGCAAGATTGTCTGATTGGGACATGCAGGTATGCCTCTTTGAGGTCCAAAGTTACAAGCCAAGCCTTCTTGCCCAGCATGGGCAGAAGCTGCTGCAGAGTCAACATTTTGAATTTTGGAACATTCAGAAAAGTGTTTAGAATAGACAGGTCCAGAATTGGTCTCCAGGTTTTGTCCTTTCTTGGTACTAAGAAAAGTCTCGAGTAAAATCCTTGTCCCTGCTCTTGTTGTGGTACTGGCTGAATAGCCCTCATGCCCATGAGAGATGAAACTTGCTTTTGTGCCTCTGCCCATTGATGGTGTGGCAGGTCTGGCATACCTTTTGCGTTTGGAAGGGTGTGGAAGTGGAACCTGTAGCTCTGAGAGACTATATTTAAGACCCATTTGTCCTGGGTGATCATATGCCAATTTTGTGAAAAACGTGCTAGCTTTCCCCCTAAGGGTGCTGCCAAAAGATAAGTGCTTGGCTTTGGCAGAGGAAAGTCATTGGGACCGTTTCCTATATGGCTGTGATTTGTCTTCTCCACTTTTGGAGGTAGAAGCACCCCCATTGTTTGGGCCTGTATGAGCCTGGGGCTGTTGTCTGCCTCTAGGGCGTCTGTATCTGCCTCTTTGTGGTCTTGTCTGACACTGGAAAGGACCAGTTCTTAGAAGGCCAGTTCCTGCTAAATCTGGGTGGTTGTACCTGTAAGAAATCCTTTACTGTCTGCATAAATTTCGCTTTATCCTCCATTTTCTTCAACACCTCTTCTGCCTTAACACCAAACAAAGTATCATGCTGTAATGGAGCATCCAATAATTTTGCTCATTACAGCCGAGTGACGTCTCCAGGCGTTTCTGCAGTTACACCCTACTGCTCCTCTAGGCGTCAAATATTGCCTGTTCATATTTGCATTAATAATTCCAAAACCATGTTACATACAAGGTATCGGAAAATTGTATCTTGAAGCATACATGATGGCAAACACAATTGTATTGATATATGACCTCTGTCAATGGGTATTTGTTAAAAATGTAAGGATATAACTTCAATTTTTAAATGCTGAAGCCACGCCCACTAGGAGTTAAAGGTACACACTCAAAAGAGATCTACTGGAGGGAATGAGGCAGAGGAGGGGATCAGGCAGATTCTGTTCCTTTAACCAAGCATGCCTTCTAATGACAGAACCTGTAACACCGGCCCTGCAAGAGGCCTCCAGTGAATCAAAACTACATTGCAAAGTATGCTTTCTCACTTGTTCAGCTGCATGCAATAAATCCTGCATTTCCTTGTTTTCAGAACATTCAGAATTTGTCAACATTTTCTGTTTTAGCAGTGACATTAAGTATTGCTGATATTTAAGCATATGGAACTGACAATTTAAAGCCCTTACAGCCAAGGTAGCAGAAGTGTAAACTTTTTTCCCCCATCTGTCCAGTGCCCTAGAATCCCTATCTGAGGGGACAGGGTTTTTTGCAGTAGAGGCCTTGACCCCTTTGAGACCCTAAGATATAGTTTCTGGGTCAGCAGCAGGGTTTTTATATAGAAATTTATGTGAGTCTGGAACCCTGTAGTATCTGTTTGGCTTAACAGGTGCAGGAGGTAAAGAGTCTGGAGACAGGCCGGACTCTGAAAATACATCATCTACAATGTCTAGAACAGGGGGAATAGCAAGAGGTCTGTGCTGAGGTAGTAGAAGAAAGTCTCTGAGCCTGTTCTTAGATTCTGAGTAATCTTGGCTCTCCCAGTGGAAATGCTCCCTCATGGTATGCAGGGTTTCCCCAAAGGAATAATCCTCAGGAGGAGAAGCTGAAGGAATAGATTCTTCAGCATCAGAATCCTCATAGGGAGGAAAAAGAGTATCCCTGTTCTGAAGAGGAGTCAGAGGAAATGGAAACCTGATCAGAAGAATCATATTCTGTGTCTTGCCTAGGCCTCTTATCAGGAGGGGGATGGGAACCCCTGATCAAAGTAATTAAGTCTTTGGCCATTTTAAGCATCTGTTTCTTTGGCATGGAAGTCTGTCCAGGAGAATGCTGTACTTGTTTCTTTGTCTTTAAAGCTGTTTTAGTCTTTGCCTTGGAAGCTGAGGTTGGCTTGATATAATATAACTACGTAGGCCTGAAAACACCCTCAGAAGCCGATGCCTGCTCAGCGGCTCCGGACCCATCTGAGGGAATAGTTTCCGAGTGTCCAATACCTTGTGTATCCAGAGGCCTAGCGGTCTCCGCGTGGGAGTTGGAAGCGGCCTGTGGCGCTGAGGTAGCGGGCATCAGGGGCTGCGAAAGCGGCTCACTGAAAACCACCGACTGGCCTAGTGGAGGCCTCGTCGTCAGTTTTGGACCTCAGATGCCTGTCCTTTTCCTTGCGTTTTTTATAAACTCCGGTCGGCTGTTCCGATGGCATTATATAATTAAACCTTCGGCCAAAGTAATGAAAAGCAAAATCGTATCGACGCTTAATAGTGCGTTGGTTAAATCTAGCACAAAACCGACAGCTAGCAACACAATGGTCAGGGCCTAGGCAAGGAATACAGTAAGAATAAAAATCCTTATGAGGTATTTGCTTCCCACAAGAAATTCAATTGTTAACTTTTTCTGACATCGGTCTGCAGCAAGAAAAACGTTTCCCCAATGGGGTACTTAGCCTTTATTGAAGACTTCGGATCTGATATTCGATTTAGAAAATCTCAGGAGTTGGCCGACCGGCACTTGCGAACTGCTTTTGCTTCGGGCACCGCGCGGCAAGAAAGACTGGAGAAAATGGCATTGGCTGCATCTTTTATACCCCTGGCGCACTGACGTCAGGGAAGAGGCAACAGCAACCGATACCAGACCAGGACTTTGGAATTCAGGCCGACTGCGGGTAGCCTGCCAGCAGGATAACCCAAGTGTAATGACTGCAACAGTGAAACACGATGAACATCTAAACATTCAAAAAATTGATGTTCATAGTGAAGTTATTGCATGAATACTGGTACAGGCAGTCCTGCAGAAATAACCACAAAATATTTATTCTAAGCAACAACTTAGCCAGGCATGCCTAGCTTTGGTTACAAGTAAGGCTGACCAAATACTTGTAAATAGATGCACACTAATGTTTAGATAAATAAAACACAAACTGCATAACCAATCACAAGCAATATTTCACCTGTTTTTTATCACAGTTACTCCTTAACTCCAACAATTCCACAAGAAATCGCTGGACCTCCCATCACCACGGCATAACAGTTGCATGTTGCATGACAGTTAGCAGAGTGCAGCATCACTGCCAGCATATAATCACAGGGAAATGACACTAGTCATCCTATGACAGAAATGGTGACATTTTTTTTTTCACGCGCTAACAGTATATTGCCATTGGTCAGGCAAATGAGCGGAGTGTTGATGTGCATCACCAATCGGTTATGAAATAAGGTAAAGTTAATAGTCACGCTGTAATGGCTTTCATGGCTCATTGTAGTCATGAAGTGATGTGTATATTGTCAGTGTACTAGGTGCAGGGTTCTAATTCCCTGTGGGTGGTATGTTGTATTACAGTATTTGATTTTCAGTCTGCAGCTGAATTCATTATCCTGCAATACATTTCTTCTGACAACTTTCCTCTGCATTTCTGTGAGTACTTCTATAACATACCTGGCTAATGCACTAGGTCATGGAGTATGAGTGACAAAGGTACAAGTTCAAATCTATTCAGGTGCATTTCTCTTTCCTTGTTGTTGTGTTCCATTCCCTTGAAATGTGTTATACTGACACTTTCCTTTTGAATGATCATGTGGTATACCTGGCTAATGGTCTGTTTAAAGGAATACAAGTCACAAAGTCATGGGTTTCGATCATTCAAGTGTATTTCTCTTTCCTTCCTATCATACTTTCAATTACTCTGAAATGTGTATTACTGACATCTTCTCTACAAATGATTCTTTGACATGCCTGGCTGCTGATCTGTTGCAGGGAATAGGAATAGGAAAGGCATGGCCTCCAGTACACTCAAGTGCATCTCTTTTCTTGCTATTATGTGTTCCATTAATAAAAAACACAGCATGTACATACCCATAAAGAGCTTGTAAAACAGAAATCATCTAACTCTGTTCATACATTGCTGGATGAGTTGCAGAGAGCAACACTGATGCACGTGTACAACCAAAGAGAAATGGCAATCCTTGTCCAGTCTTTGTAAAGCAATGCGATCTTGCCATTGGTTGTGAAAATTAGTGAAGTGTCACTGAGCATCACCATGCCAGTCTGAAATAAAGTAAAGATAATGCCTTTATTCTAACTGCTTTGATGTCTCATTGCATTCCTGAAATGATTTTTACTATGTCAGTGCACAGGATAGGGGATTTTGATTCCCCTGGTGGTTGTACGTTTTACAATGCTTGGTTTATAGCCTGCAGATGTGTTCCATTTCCCTGAAGTATGTAATCGACTTCTTTGGGTTTGGCTGCTCTCCTTGCTAATACACTGCTGAGGAGTATATCACTAGGAGAATCATGGGTTCAAATCCACTGAGACCTATAGTTTTCTTTTTGCTATCAGTCTGCACATGCTCTACATTTCCATGATATGTGTTTTATGACCCCTTTGAGGTTTATTGCAACACAGGCTACCTTTGCTAATGCACTTGTGTGGAGAATATCACTAGGAGAGGTATGGGTTCAGATCCTTTGAAGCGCAGTTTTCTATTCTTGCTATCAGTCTGCATATGTGCTACAGTTCCCTGATATGCACATTTTCCTCTTCAAAAGAAACCTTGATTGGATGGGAGAAAGGAAATTCACCCCGGGGATTACATCAGTCGCCCTGCTAGACAGGGGTCCAGGGAAGCAAATAGTGTGGGAAGAAATAGCCAGGGAATTGTTATGGCTAGGCTTGTATAGGCCCTAGGGCTGATAGCCTAGTACCAACCTTTGAACCTATAAGGGGTTGAATTTCTAGGTACAGCCACAATAACCAGTCTACAATTAGCACCAAGGGCATCTGAGGGATTGTGATGGGGAAGATGAGCTAGGAGCAACTGACAGTAGCTCTCATCCTGGGGGGGGGGGGGGTTTGCACAGGAAAGCTGCTGGATCTGTGGCAATGGTGACACCTAGTAGGACTGGGTGTAACATCTGCCTAGAATGGCTGAATTGGCTCTGCTACACAAAAAGGTCAAAGCATGTATGGGCAGCATGGATGTCTCCTCCAAACTTGGCAGGAACTGCAAGTCAGGAAGTTGCCTGGAGAGGGATGGCAAATGCCCCTCATGAGCAGAAGCAGGCCTCTTCCTTACACCTGACTATTCCCAGAGGGGGGAGGGGAAGGAATGAGCTCACAGTCTTCCTGGGTAGGAATGAATGGGCCATAAGTCTCTTGATTACACTGAGTTCACCTGGCTTTTTCCCTGATGGGATGAATGGGACAATGGGGTAAAAGTGGGGGGATCATCTGGCAGATCCCAAACAGGTCAGGTGTGAGGGAAAAAAATGACAAGACACTTGGCAATGTTCACATTCTTAAGGTAGGGGACATGTAGCTATTTAAAGTAATGTTCACTTTGTGACTAACATGAATAAGCAATTGTAAAACCAGGAAGAAAGTGGTTGAGAGACAGGAAGAAAGTGGTTGAGAGACATTACATCAACCAACTTCATCTAAAACAAAAATTAATTGTACAAAAAAGATTTAACTATAATGATGACACATATAAACAAACAGTTTCCTTGTGCAATCAAAACACTACACCTACAAGTACCATTAATTTTGTAAAAAAAAAAAAAAATCACACTCACCATCCCAAAAGATTAATCTACCCTACTCTCCTATCTAAAATGCTATTTCCTATGTGGAGGCTCTGACCCCACACTCCTGTAATATATACACTAATACCACAATTGTACAACTGCAAACAAGGGAAAACAACCAGGAATTTATACTATACTCAAACTTTGCAACTCAGTTATAACATACGTCAGTTATTCAGTGATAACATTTGTCACAATTAAACGAAGGAGTGACCAAATTAAGGGCAACTAATTAAAAACACTCCAGAAAAGTTTCTATGAAAACAGTGCACATACAAAGCCATTAATTCTTCAACTTGTCCCAGTTCAGTGTGACAAATTCTGTTATATACAGAAGACATCCGAGTGTTTTGGAAATTGCAGCAAGCAAGCACATGTAAATTAGTATGGAGCCTATGTGAACAGCTTTACTTCTGCTGTGTTCTGTTAATTGAAAAGTCACATGACTTTAGCTCTTTGGGCATCTTTTTCATGACGTCTACAAAACAGCCTTCCTAGAAAAGCCTCCCTGGTGACAGTAAAAAAGAAGTTATGTCTTACCATAACGTTCCATCTGAGCTGTTGATCTTCTTCCAGTCATCACTGATGGGCTCGGTTCCCAGCCCTCGGAACTGAGTAGGCCTTATACCAAGCTTGCTTGCACCAAAAAACTCTCGAACTAAGCTGCTACCCACAATGCCCTTCACTCAGTTACCTCAGATTGAGTTTGCATGCAACATATAGAAGAAGAAATAAGTCAGAGGCCATCTCTGCGCAGAAACCCTAAGACACCACAAAGACCCAGAAGATCCGCCAGGAACCTTTGAAGGGGGTCGGTGGGAGAGTGTGATGACTGGAAGAAGATCAACAACTCAGATGGAACATTATGGTAAGACATAACTTCTTTATCTGAAGTTGTTAATCTTCTTCCTATTCATCACTGATGGGACAGAATCTCCAGCTACTTGGAGAACCTGGATGGCCCTTATGGAAGAACATTCCTGAGAACCATTGAACCAAAGGCCGCTCTTCCCCTGGAGATCAGATCCAATTTGTAATGCTTGATAAAGGTATGGGGCTTAGCCCAAATGGCAGCTGCACAAATGTCATCCATGGAGGCCCTAGAGTGAAAGGCAGCCGATGCTGCAATAGCATTATTTGAGTGAGCTTTGATTTGACCAGGCTTAGATCCATCCATAAGCGAATACGAGAAGGCAATGCAATCCCTGAGCCATTTAGACAAAGTAACTTTCGATACTGCACCTCCCATTCTAGGACCTGCAAAGAAATGAAAAGCTGGTCCAACTTGCGAAAGGATTTAGTTCTGTCCAGATAGAAACATAATTGTCTATGAACATCCAAGGAATGTAAGCAGTATTCTCACTTGTTAGAATAATTTGGGGAGAACACAGGGAGCTCAATGGACTGGTTAATCAAAAAGTCAGAAACCACTTTGGGGAGCAAGGATGGGTTAGTACGAAGTGATACTCTGTCCTTATGAAAGATGAGATAAGGGCTCTTGATACATAATGCTTGTAATTCAGAAATTCATCTGGCTGAGGTGACAGCCACCAGAAATAAGTATTTCCATGACAGGAATTTTAGATCACATGACGCAGCAGGCTCAAAAGGGGACAGAGAAAGAGACTGCAGAACCTAGGAGAGATTACATGCCTCCACCGGCTGCCTGATGGGAGACCTGCTGTGGAAAATACCCTTGAGGAAAGTCTTGTAAAGGCGAGAGGAAATAAGTGGGAATCATTATGGAAGTTGGAAACAGCTGCTACATGGACTCGAATGGTGGAAGCTGATGCCCCACTGTCGAACAGTTCAGCCAGGTAATGAAGAATAGTGGCTACTGGGGGCGAGAACGGATCTAGCTTCTAATTATGTGTCCAAATAGAAAATCTTTTCCGTTTGTCCCTGTAAAGTTTCCTGGTGGATGGTTTATGAAAGGCCAAGATAACATCACGTACGGGTGAAGAGGGGGTTTCCTGCCTGGCAACTAACGAAAGTGGAGAAACCAAGCTGTCAGCTTGAGAGTGGACAGATTCGGGGGAGTCAGCCCTTGTGGGTGAGATATGAGGTCCTGACTCCAATACCCTGAGTATCCAGCGGCATGGCCGACTCCACGTGGGAGTCTGTAGCGGCCTGTGAATCTAAAGTAGCGGGCGTCAGGGGCTGCGAAAGCACCTCACTGAGAACCGGCGACTGGCTTAGGAGATGCTTCGGTTGGGCCTCGGTTGCTTTTCTTTTTCTTTGCATTTTTTGTAAACTCCGGTAGTCAGATGGCTATCCAACATTTCAGGGTAATTAAATCGGCGTCCAAAAAAGTTTAAAGCAAAATCATACCGACGCTTAATAGTGCGTTGGTTAAATCTAGCACAAAACCGACAACCAGAAACGTGATCAGGGCCTAGGCAAGGAATACAGTAAGAATGAAAATCCTTATGAGGTATTTGCTTCCCACAAGAAATACATTTATTAACTTTTTCTGACATCGGTCTGGAGCAAGAAAAAAGTTTCCCCAACAGGGTACTTAGCTTTACTGAAGACTTCGGATCTGAAACTCAAATACAAAAATCTCAGGAGTCGGCCGACCGGCACTTGCGAACTGCTTCTGCTTCGGGCACTGCGCGGCAAGAAAGACTGAAGAAAATGGCGTTGGCTGCTTCTTTTATACCCCTGATGTCAGGTAAGGGGCGATAGCAGCCGACGCAGGACCCAAGACTTTGGAATTCAAGCCGGCTGAGGGCAACCTGCCAGCAGGATTACCCAAATCTAATGACTGCAACAGTGAAACACGAAGAACATCCATACTTGACGAGGCCAGAATGAGGCAATGAGGATCACTTTGCTTCTCAACCGAATAGCTTTCCTTAGAACAAGGGGAACTTGTAGCCTTGTGACACGATATTTAAGACCCACTTGTCCTGGGTTATAATGTGCCAATTTTGAGAAAAAAGTGCTAATTTTACCCCTAAGGGTGCTGTCAGGAGATAAGTCCTTGGTGCAGGCAGGAGGAAGTCATTGGGACTGTTTCCTGAATGGTTGTGATTTGTCTTCTCCAACTTTGGAGGTAGAAGCCCCCCATTGTTTTGAGCGGAATGAACCTTGCGCGGCTGGGATCTGCCTCTAGGGCGTCTGGTTCTGCCCCTTTGAGGTCTGTCTGACACAGGAAAGGACCAACTCTTTGTTGGCCAGTGTCGACTAAACCTAGGTGGCTGTACTTGTAAAAAAAATCTTTGACCGTTTGCATAGATTTAGCTTTGTCCTCCATTTTCTTTAATACCTCTTCTGCCTTAACACCAAACAAAGTATCATGCTGTAAAGATGCATCTAATAACTTAACTTTAACATGATCAGGCAGATTTTGTTCCTTTAACCAAGCATGCCTCCTAATTACAGAACCTGTAACTGCGGCCCTGCAGGAGGCCTCTAAAGAATCAAAACCACATTGCAAAGTATGCTTTCCAACGTGTTCAGCTGCATGCAATAAATCCTGCATTTCCTTGTTTTCTGCACATTCAGAGTTTAACAACATTTTCTGTACAAGCAATGCCATGACATGTTGCTGGTATTTGAGCATATGAAAGTGACAGTTTAAGGCCCTTATAGCCAAGGTAGCAGATGTGTAAACCTTTTTTCCCCATCTATCCAGTGCCCTGGAATCTCTGTCAGAGGGGGTAAGGTTTTTTGCAGCAGAAGCCTTAACTTCTATGGGACCCTGAGAAATAGCTTCTGGGTCTGCAGCAGAGTTTTTAAAAAGGAATTTATGAGAGTCAGGTACCCTGTAATATCTGTCAGGTTTAACAGGAGCTTGAGGTAAGGAGTCAGGGGTAAGACTAGACTCCGAAAACACATAATCTACAATGTCTAACACAGGTGGGATGGCTAGTGGCTTATGCTGAGGTAGTAAAAGGAAATCCCTGAGCCTCTTTTTAGATTCTGAAAAATCTTGGCTCTCCCAGTGGAAATGCTCCCTCATGGTATGTAAGGTTTCCCCAAAAGAATAGCCCTCTGGAGGAGAAGCTGAAGGTATGGATTTCTTCAGCATCAGAATCCTCATAGGGGGAAGAGAATATTTCTGATCAGAAGAGGAATCAGAAGAAATGGAAACCTGATATGAAGTTTCATAGTCAATCTCTTGCCTAGGCCTCTTACCAGGATGGGGATGGGAACCCCTGATCAAGGTAATCAAGTCTTCGGCCATTTTGAGCATCTGTTTTTTGGGCATAAAGACCTGACCACATGGCTCTTGAGCTTGTTTCTTTGCTTTGGAAAGTGCTTTTGTCTTTGCCTTTAAAGCTGAAGTTGGTTTCATGTAAAGTTGTTTAGGTTTGAATACACCCTCAGAAGCCGGTGCCTGCTCAGCGGCTCTGGACCTATCTGAAGGGATAATGTCCGAGGCTCCAATACCTCGAGTTTCCAGCGGCATGGCCGACTCCACATGGGAATCGGTTGCGGCCTGCGACTCTAAAGTAGCAGGTGTCAGGGGCTGCGAAAGCGCCTCACTGAGGACCGGCGAACCAGCGACTGGCTTAGGAGAAGCTTCGTCTGTTTTGGGCCTCAGCTGTCTATCTCTTTCCTTTTCTTTGCGTTTTTTTTGTGAACTCCGGTAGTCGGATGGCTGTCCGACGACATTTCTGGATAATTAAACCGGCATCCAAAATAGTTTAAAGCAAAATCATACCGATGCTTAATAGTGCGTTGGTTAAATCTAGCACAAAACCGACAACCAGAAACGTGTGATGAAGGCCTAGGCAAGGAATACAGTAAGAATGAAAATCCTTATGGGGTATATGCTTCCCACAAGAAATACAATTAATAACTTTTTCTGACATCGGTCTGGAGCAAGAAAAAAGTTTCCCCAACGGGGTAATTAGCTTTATAGAAGACTTCGGATCTGAAACTCGAACATGAAAATCTCAGGAGTCTGCTGACTGGCACTTGTGAACTGCTTCTGCTTTGGGCACCACGCGGCAAGAAAGACTAAAGAAAAATGGCGTCGGCTGCTTCTTTTATACCCCTGGCAACCGGAAGTCAGGGAAGGGGTGACAGCAGCTGAATCAGGACCCAGGACTTTGGAATTCAGGCCGATTGAGGGCAACCTGCCAGCAGGATTACCCAAATGTAATGACTGCAACAGTGAAACACGAATATCATCAAGGGGGATCAGAGGAATCAGAGGAGACCCGTGGGCCAATCATGAATCAAAGCATCTTTCGATGACTCCCCAAGAGGGGGAAACAGGGCAAAGTAGCTGCTGCATTTTGTGTTTGAGGGGGAGGCAAAAAGGTCACAGCATGGCTGGCCCCAATGGCTGAAAATTTCCACCGCCACACTCGGGTTGAGAGACCACTCATGAGGACGGAGAATGCATCTGCTTAGCCTGTCCACAATCACATTGGAGCTCCTCGGGATATGCGTCGCAATTAGAAAGCGGTTGGAAGCTATTGCCCACTGCCAGATTCTCATGCCTTCGTGACATAGGGCGTAGGATTTGGTCCCTCCCTGTTTGTTTATGTACCATACCACGGACATGTTGTCCGACTGGACAGCAATCGTTCCGGATGGAAGGAGCAGATTGAAAGCTTGCAACCCCAATAGCACCGCTCTTAACTCCGGGACATTGATATGCAAGTTGATTTCTACATTGGACCACGTGCCTTGGACTGACTTTCCCTGGAAGTGCCCCCCCCCCCATCAGGGAAGCATCCGTGGTCATCGTGGCACTGGGCTGGGGAGCCTGGAAGGGGCAACGCCAAAGATTTTCATCTGTATTCATCCACCAGAGGAGATCTTGTTTGCAAGTGTTGGTGATGAGAATCTGTGAGCTCAGGGGGTGAAGACTGGGTATCCACTGGGCCTGAAGGAGCCATTGTAGTAATCTCATGTGTAGTCTTGCTAGCGGAACAATAGGAATGGCTGCAGCCATAGACCCCAGGGCCTGGAGAACTTCCCTTGCAGACACCTTTCTTCGACAGAGTATCACTTGAACCTGTGCCCTTAATCTTTGAAGCCTTTGAAGAGGAAGGGAGATCAGGCTTGACTGGGTGTTGAATATTGCCCCTATGAATTCCAACTGTTGTGAGGGTTGAAGGTTGGATTTCTCCCAGTGTATGACAATGCCAAGAGACTCTGCTAGAACCAGGGTGTAGCGGAGGGCCCTGACCAGTAGACGCTTGGTGGGGACAGAGGGGAGTCAATCGTCTACGTACAGATACACCTGGAATCCCTGAAGTCTCAGATGAGCTGTTACCACTGCAAGGCATTTCATGAACACTCTGGGGTCCATCGAGAGACCGAAAGGCAGAGCTCTGAATTGGTAGTGACTGGCTCCCAACCAGAAGCGAAGGAGGTTCCTGGAGCGCTTGTCCATCTTTATATGGTAATACGCATCCCTGAGATCTAATGAGCACATCCACACACCCTCCCGCAGAAAGGGAAGGATGGATTGAATCGTGACCATGCGGAACTTGGTCTGAACTACAGATTTGTTTAGTTGGCTGAGATCCAGAATGGGCCTCCAGTCCCATCTTCTTTGGCACCAAAAAGAATCTCGAGTAGAACGCTGATCCACACTGATCTGGGGGGACCTGTTGGATGGCTCGTTTTTGACATAGCTTTCGTATTTTGGAAGCTGACTCCTCCCTTTGACTGGGTGGAACATCGGGAAGGGATTTCGGAGGTCTTGGATAAGATATTAGGGGAATGTGATAGCCTCTGGTAATGATTCTCTGCACCCACTGATCGTTTGTAATAGAGAGCCAGGCAGCTTGCTGCAGAGAAAAACGCACCCCGACTTCTTCCAGAGGAAAGCAATCGGGCAGCGCTTCAGGAGTGCTGATACGGTTTACCTGAGAAGGAATTTCTGGATCCCTGGTTCCAGGGACCCCCTCTGCCCCGAAAGGGGCGTCTTCCATTATTGGAACCCCCTCTGCCTCTGGGGGAAGTCCTCACCACGTGCGTCATGGAAAGGACCTTAAGACTTCTTGTGCCACATCTTCCCGCTCCACTGATTCCTGGAGAAAGGAACGCTGAGGTCTGGAAAAGCGTAGGCCTACGGCAGACAAGGTCTTATAGTCTTGCTCGCACCTGGCTAATGTATCCTTGACCTTAGCATAGAACAGAGCTGATGGTTCGAAAGGGGCATTTAAAAAGGAAGACTTGAAGGAGTCCGCGAGGTCACAAATGTGCATCCAGGCATGGCGTCTCATGACTACGCCGGCACCCGCAGCTCTAGCAGCTCCTTCGGTTGCATGTGACAGCAACCTCATGGATGAATTGGATATTGACTCTAGGGTGGCAAGTTGGGAAGCAACTTTATCCGTGCTCCATCCAATACTTGGCCCGTGAGGGTTCCAGAGAGTTTGGAGATAAGATCTCTCTGGAGCCTCGTAAAATGTGCCAAAAAGTTCAGAGACCTGACTGCAAAGGTCGCTGATGCAAAAACTCGGTTCCCTAACCTGTCCACTGCCCGGGACTCTCTGTTGGGTGGGTGGACAGCAGGACTCTCTTCTGCAAGGTCCTTTTTTGTTGCTGCCGCCACCACCATAGCGTCCACTGTCAAGCCTCCAGACCAATGGTGTTGATCCTCCTGAGGGGAAAGTACCTTATCTGATCTCCTGGGGATGGCCTCAACGGAGTCCGGGTTCTTCCACGCCTGCTGCACGATGAGCTTAACCCACTCATCAGTGGGGGGGGGGGGTCACCCAAGAAGTAGAGGGCCGTGAGCGAAAGGCCTGCAAGAATACGGATTCCTCCGAGGAAGGATTGGAGGGCTTCCAGTCACCCCTCTATTTCAAGATTTCCATGATGTCTCCAAAGGAGACATCGTCATGGGGTGACCGTGGGGATCCTTCCCCATCATCATAGTCCGTATCTTCCACGAGGGACTCCTCTGGGGAGTCCATGTGTTTCCTCTTACACGCTCGTTTCTGAGGGGGTTCTTCCGTGGGAGCATCCGAAGAAGACTCAGAAAGGGAAATACCCTGGACAGGGGTTTCCTGGGTCGTGTGTGCTCTCGGACTCCTGGGGGGGGGGGGTGGGCCTTTGACAGCTGCAGCTCAGAAGGAACTGGGGGGATAACCGACGTAGGAGGATTGCTAGAAGCAAGCACCCTCTCCATCACCCAGAAAGCGGGTCCGCCCAAACAGGAGTGGAAGCCCAGAACTGAAGAAGACAAAATCAGAACTGGGGTCACACCCCGCTCCACACGGTCCACCCCCAGGGACGGCGCCTCAAGCAAACTCGGGGCGGTAGTCACCCTCGGATCCGAAGCCGTGACCGACAACACAGTCAGAACTGAGACCAGAACCGGAGGTTCCACCCCCCAGGCATGAGATTGAGGGAGGGTAGGTTCCAACGGAACAGACTCCCAAAGGGGCCTCAGACACTGTCATTGTCGGTGCAGAGGAAGGGGGTCCTCTTGAAAACATCGGGAATATGAGCCTTGGAACCAAGGGATCCAAGGGAGGAGAGTATGTAGGGGTTGCCAGTGTAATAGACCCAAAGCCTGGAGTGGGATAGGGTCTAGGCAAATTTGAAATTCTACTGGCGGTCAGCAGCTGGTCAAAAAGGTGCACCACATCCAATTCTGAAAAGCTCCTGGTGGATATTACCAATGCCCCTGAGGGGGAATCAGGCCGGTCCAAAAAGGGGCTGCAGGCTTATCCGGCAAACGGGTTCACAGACGACAAGTATCGGGTCTGTAATGCATCACAGAATGGCAACGACGATTCCAACTTAGAAACCGGCAACAACGGAATGGTTGGAGCAGAGAACAGGCTCGGAGGCGAGGTCACAACAGGGGTGGATGTCAAGAACGGCTCTGAAGTTGTTGTCTGAACAGACATCGGAGCGGAGATGGGCGATGGTGCCAAGACAGAGGCAGACCAAGGTAGTAGACGGCGCCGTAGTTGTTGCCAACAAGGCGACCTCGGTAAGTTTCACTGGAGCCGAACTCAGAACCAACGTAGTCGGAACCGAGGAGGCAGTACTGTGCTCAGAGGAAGACTTTTGGGCCTTGTGCTTATGACTTTTACCTCTGTCACCAGCTGGTGAAGAGGGGTCTTAGCGAGGACGTTTCTTGTCCACAGAAGGAGGGGATGAGACCTCTGTCGCAGAAATAGCCTCCGAAAAAGGCGAAGAAAGCAGGCCCTTCAGAATCAATTTATTTCGAAGTTCATTCAGTGTCCTCTGACTGAAGCTAGCACAAATATCGCATGGGGGTTTCGCTGACAAATGCGGAACCCCCAAACAGTACATACACTCTTCATGAAGGTCGCTATTCGGAAGTTTACCACTGCAAGAAGAGCAGTGTTTAAACCCCATAGTTCCCTTCTTTTCAGACATAATAGTGTGCACACTCACACAAAAGGGAGAGAGAGGAAAGTGAAGAAAGTAAAGGGAGAGGAAATACCAACAATGGTAATAAGATACCACAAGGGTAGAAAGTTCAAAATACCAACAATGGTACGAAAGGGATACCTGTGGGTAGAGCCGAGTATAGAAAGATATTAAAGAATAAGCAACTAACGAGAAACACTTTCCACAAAAACTTGTAAATATATAAGATAAATCACTTAGCTGGAGAGCTCGGTGAAACGCTGCTATATGGCTGCACGGCAAATGAGATCTGGGGTAACTGAGTGAAGGGCATTGTGGATAGCAGCTTAGCTTGAGAGTTCTTTGGTGCACGCAAGCTTGGTATAAGGCCGACTCAGTTCCGAGGGCTCAGAACCGAACCCATCAGTGATGAATAGGAAGAAGATTAACAACTTCAGATCATAGGTCAGGCTGCCCTCAACATTTTAAGAAAATGCACCTCAATTCACAGAAAAGTGCAACAGCTAGTAACTTACCAGTAGCCAATACATTCCAGGAAGAATTTTGAGAGCAGGTAGTTAAGCACAGGATATAATCTTAGGCTCCTAGGAAAGACAAAAATTGAAGAGAAAAAATGAGTTTATGAAACATCCCACAGAGTTACCCTGTCTATTGCACGTCACATGTAGAATATTACAAATCACATTATTTAGCCATTTAAAGCTTTAACTTCACTTTATAATTTAAACATTCATAGAATTAGTTAGACGTGAAGAAATCTGAAAATAAAAGAACGTTTAAAAACACTTAACAAAAGTTGCAATACATTTAAATTTCTGGCAAAATTATTTAAATAATAGGCGAGTATTAAGTCTTCCGCTGAGAAGATTTCTGGTAGTTTCAGTATGCCTGCAAAAGTTTAAAAAATATCTTGAAAGTAATATAAAGATTTGTAGTTCAACAATTTCCTCCCATTACCAATATACAATTGTGACTAAAAACATGGTTATCACCTGATGGAAATTTAACCATACATTAGAATAATCATCATTTCTCTGCAATGATAATTTTCATTTAATTTAATTATATTTAATTTTACATGAGGTGAAAAGAAACTGAAGCACCCAGAGAAAACCCATGTAGACACAGGCAGAACAGGCAGAACATGCCAACTTCATGCACAGTGACCAGAAGTCAGAATTGAACAATGAAGTTATAAGGCAGAAGTGCTAGCACTGAGCCCTTGTGAATTGTTTTAGCAGCACATATGTTTAAGTACAGGCATTCAAAACAAAATGTTGTATCAGACATAGACAGCTTTGCATAGATAAGCCATGCAGGATGCCACAACTCTAGTGAACTATACAGTGAGGTGGAGTGGGGGTGGGGGAGGGTACAGGTAGAAATCTGCCTTCCTTCGGTAACAATTTGATGCCCTCTGACGACAGTCCTGATACTGTGCCTTTGGACACCTTTAGTCCATCCCTTGAAGCAGCAGGAAATGAACACTTTGATCACTCTGTCAGTTCAGGAAGAATCATCACATCTGTGTACATCCATGCAGTGCAGAATGTATTCCCCTTTGTAAGGGCAAGAGGGGAAGAATGGACTGGTTTATGCTAGGCTCTGTGGCTACTTTGTGCAAAAAGGAGGGACTGATCCTGAAGACCACTCTTCTTATGGATCACCAGATAGAGTGGTTTGACTGACCGAGCTTGTAACTCAGAAATCCTCTTTATTGATAATACCTGCAAGGATGAAGGCTACCAAAGATAGGTACTTCACTGCTGGATCAAAGTGCGTTTGAGTGAGCTTCATGTAGAGGTTCCACAAGGAAACAGTTTGACTGAGGGCCTTGGTTAGAGGTACATATGAGAAACGCTTTGCTATCTCTTGGCATTACAAGGGATGTAGCCTGGATGCTTGCACAGAAATTTGAAACTTATACTAAATGTACCTTTATGGATAAGTAACGAGTCCTTTGTTGCAAACCTATGCCTTGTACTCCAGGACCACCTCTAATGGGGCCCAACCTTATATTTAGCTATATTTAATTTGTCCAAGCAGTGAACCATTTGCATTTCTCTTTGTAGATTTTTCTTGTGAAGGTTTGTGTGACAAAATCAGAATTTCTACATCTTTATTTTGGTAACATGGATTATTGGCCAAACTTAAAACAGGAGAAGCCGATTTGACAGTGTCAAGGCACTGATGTCTAAGTGATGCATCTCCAATGTGCAAGTCAATAAATCTCTGAATAGAATGACTTGGAGAGGGGCTGTCTAAAATGTGCACAATTTTTAATTATATACTGTTGACTGGGTTAGTCTATTGCCTATTTTCAGGGGTGGCCTTTATATTAAACAGAAAATTTGGCCAGGTTGCCAGGGAAATTCCCCTGTTCTTTCAACATAAGCAGAGATGTGCAAAGAGAGGATAAATTTAATATCACCACCTTTTCGTGGTAAGGTAATGATAAACGAAGAACGCTAGATATGAGAGGTAAACCTTGGAAAGGAAATAAAAAAATTTTGAGAAAAGCCAGTACAATTTTTATAAACAGATATACTGGAAAAAGAATTAAAGTAATAGAAGTTAATAGAATTAGTGAATAAGGGCTGGATGGAGTATGTATGACTTCTATTAAAATGTGGTTGAACAAGGAAGGAAATTAGTGACAAATGAGTGGAAGGAAAGTTACATATAGTGAAGAAATATGGAAAGGTGTAATTCATTTTAAAAAGGAGATAGGGAGGAAACTGGCGACCAACAAATGAGCAATGTAGACTATAAATTATTTATAAATATTATACCAAAAAGGACTTGGGAGAGTGATTGCTGAAGTTATGTCGGAATGTGTGTGTGTGTGTGTGTGTGTGTGTGTGTGTGTGTGTGTGTGTGTGTGTGTGTGTGGAGTGAAAGATAGCCAGGTAAAAGGATGTTAAATTGAAAAATCAGCCACCTTGGCAACTCTAAAACTTTTATTAAACTACACAGAACTTAGCAATTTGGCAGACCGCCTTTAAGCGTTCTAACAGTTACAAAAATCAGTGTCTTTGTTAAATAACTCAAGTTGTATCAAATAAACCAATAAAAGAAAATCCCTCACACTTCTACACCCTTCAGAACTTCTTAAAAACATACAATACAATTTCTAATGCACATATAAAAAAATACAGAGATATGTTTTACAATATTTCATTAAAGGTTATTCAAACCTTTAGGTTAAAGTGCATCACACATAAATATAAACAATGCTTCTTTATTTATTGATGCTTAAGAAATCTTCTTTTAAGAAATGCACATATGTTAAGTATTTTACATATATATTAGAAATTGTAGTGTGTGTGTGTAATGATGTGAGGTATTGACAGCTATGCCAGGAGAAGTAGGGCAGTGGATGTTTAACATATGCCAGCATAGCTAGTTGGAGTTTTTAAAGAATTACATGTCATTTGTATATTAAACTGATTTATACAGGTACTTATGTTGAAAATGCATTTGTAAAGTTGTTTATGTTAAAAAACGCCAGACAGAAAAAGAAGTATACCTGTATGTCAGAATGTATGGTAACTACTGAAATGAATACATTGCAACAGAGGACACTGGAAGAGAAGAGGTTCATCTTAGTCCAGCTAACTTTGAAAAATACTTTGAAATTAAATTACTTGGTTATTGTTGTTGTGTCTTTTCCTGGTTAGGGGTCGCCACAGCGGATCTCCGGTCCGCTAATGATTGGCAGTAGATTTTTACGTGCCGAGCTGCCAGCCCTGATGCACAACCTTCAACGAAGGCATGCCCATTCACACGTCTCCACACATTAGATGCTCTAACTGAGAATCGAACCGGACAACGTCTTACTGTGAGGCGACAACGCTACCGCAGCACCGCCATATAAGCCATAAAGATTGACTCTCTATGCAGCCAGAGAAAAAACTATGTACTAGGAAGCCTTCTGTAATGTCCTTGGGGGTGAACTAATTGCTACTTTGGAAGGGTGGAAGTTTGAAATTGTTTTATGATTTCCAGAAGCTGCAACAGATCTTAGCAAAGCTCTATGTACGTGTCTTACTGACAGATATGTGCTAGAGTCTGTTTTAGTTGGTAGGAAAGGGGATAGTATGGGAATCAGATGACCAAATGCATGTGATGTCTTTCTGTAATCCAGGACTAAAATGATGTTTTAATACCAGACGAGACAGAAGTCAGAGCAATCTGTCTTTGGAACTGACAAGACCACTCATCCACTTCATCTTGCCTTGCTTTAGTAAGTAATCAGGGAACAGTAATTCCTTAGATCAGTCAGGAAAATATAGTGAGATTAGTTAAGTACCGTTTTTCTGTAACTTTGTGAAGCTATCCATCTGGGTTATTTTTAATATTTCCGGTGACTGAAACTATGCTGTTTCTTGTAAACAGATATTTAGTATTTCCATGTTATTTTATTATTTATTATTAAATATATTTAAACTTTTCATTGTGGCTGGTCCTTTAGAGAGTATTTTAACCCTTGAGAGTACTTATATTTATTTGGCGACATTGTTGCCGTTCTTGAAAGCCTTACTGCATTGGTCAAATACTACCATTTGTGTTAATTTTAATTTCACTCAGTATAATTGGGTATCCCTGAAAGAGACTTAGAGTAGCTGGTTTTGACATGTCTAGTGGCAGTAACTATCTTATAGTCTGGGCAGAGGGGCATTGCTAGCAAATCTGTGCCAGCCTTTCCCAGGTGTGTGTGTGTGAAAATCAAATCTCAAAGTGTCTGTGTCTCAGCTGCTTGGAGCAGGGACACAGAGCACCGGTTTCACAGAGAGAATGGTGGAGGACTTGGCTTGGACACTTGGCTGAACTCAACTCTACAGCTGTGGTCAGTGGGGAGTCTTATTCGGGGCCTGGGGAGAGAGTGACGGAAACACAGCCCCCGGATTGAGCGTGTTCCCTGATCTTAAGGGAAACTGTGCTTGATGCAGAGAGCTGCATCTGGAAATACTGCATATATCTATTTTTTCCCAAGTGAATGTCCCTCACCGGTGTCAGTGGTGAGGATTCAGGATCCTTGATTACTGGCCCAGAGGAGGGGATGTCACTGTGTCTTTTTAAGAATTTCCCAAATGGCTTAGTTGTAGTTTTAGTTGGTGTTTTTCTTTTATTGGTTTAATGGATATAACTTGTGACATTTAATGAAGACATTGATTTTTGTAACTGCTGAAAGTCTTAAAGGTGGTTTGCCACAGCACTAAATTCTGCATAGTTAAGTTTTGTAGTTGCTAAGGTGGATGCTTTGTTCATTTTTTAATTTTTATAATTTATTTGGAAACTTTTGGTGGAATGGTGAAACTAAGTAAAGGGATGTTAATTATAACTCAAGTAGTGATAGTATAAAAAGATATGTGGAAGAATGTACAACTGTGATGTGATGCAGCATTAAATAAGGAGGAAACATAAGGGTTTTGTGGTTGTTATTAAAAATGAGTTTTTTTCCCCAAGAAACCAAATAAATGATTTAGGAGTGTTAGAGAAGAAGTATTACCAGTGGCCATTTTTTATGCAAGTGTTGCAACTGTATCTGCCTACTCGGAAGCAATGATGATTCTTTTCTAGTGACAGAATCATATCAAAGTGGTGCAGCCCCAGAAGACATTAGGAGAAGAGTGGAACCTCCTTTTGGTAATGGTTTCATGAGTAAGTGTGGTACTCCTTGGGTAGATAGGCTGCTGGCACAAAGTTATAGGAAGGTGAGTTGGATTGGATGTAGCAGTGGAAAACTGGAGGGTTGAAGGATCATCAACATCTACAATCATACCGTTTTCATTTTCATCTTTGCTGCAGGCATCATGTTCATAAGGTGACGTCAGCAGTTTTTCCCAGCAGTGACTTGAACTCCTTTGTGAGCAGCAGGAAACAAGCAACTGAATGTCGTATGTAGAAGACAGCGTAGTTACATACGGATCTGCATCACAAATATCAGAGGTCACAGAAAACTGAACAGTGGAGTTGTTCTGCAAACATTCAGAGCCCTCCATCTTAGGATATCCTCCTACCAGAGCACACCTGAAGGGATTAGGCAGTTCATTCATTTAGAACTCAACACATCGTAACTTTTCTTCTCATGTTCAAGTACAGTTAAACAGTTCAAAATGTCTTAAATGTAAACAGCAATACAGTACACATCCTACTGTATCCACCCACCCTTTCTTCCACAGCCATCATCTTGTAATCCTTCTTTTTATAACATCATAATCCATATCTTGTTGTATAGCAGTTCTTCATACCTAAAATTCCAAATATTCCACAGAGCCGCAAACAATACCTGATCAATTCTTTCTATTACTTATTTTCTAATATTATATTTTTATACCTACATCATTTCAATATCTAAGTTTTTAAAACATTCAAAATTACAGTGCAATTTAAAATTTTCCAAAATTCCTTTCAAGCGCTTCTTATTCATTAAAAGCAAAAAAGCTTGCCCATTTGTCTTTTTAGCATCATCTACCTCACATAAGTGTTCAGTAAGTTGCTTGTATTAAGTTTGCCATTTAACAGTAATCACCATAAAAATATGTTTTCTCATAAGTTTCCAAATTTTATCAATCTCCCTCTTTTTTAACACATTTTTCTTCTACTCCCAATCCTTGCCAAGGCTTTGCATAGTAAATATTCATATTTTCACACAATTCTTTTTATTATTATTATTATTATTTTTTATTATTATTATTATTACAATTATTTTTTATACCCTTTTCCCATTGTTTAGTTTCCATAACCATATTTTACTTGCATATTCATTAATAATCATAGTATCACAACTTGCCTTTTCCTTATTTCTTGTACCATCCCAAATACCTTCCTACTTTTCCCACAACATAAACACTACTGTATTTTCATTTCTTTCTTTCCATAATTTGAATTACCCCAAATAATTGCACGTTACGAGCACAAAAGGACGTTAGTACAATATGGCACACTTCAAGACTGGGTTTAAACTAGATACCGGGATTATTTTACAAAAAAAACTTTATAGCAAGTCTTTCTCATGTGTTGGAAAAGCATATACCACCCCTAAAACATTCTAATGCACACGGCAATTCGGGGTATTATATAAATTTTGTATTATACATCATGTGAAATAACTTCCACATATGGGTTAATTTAGTAACTTCTTCTATTAACTCTTTCCATTGTTCTTCTACTACTTCCTAAATCTGATTCCTAAATCATTTATTTGGTTTCTTGGGAAAAAAAAATCCCTCATTTTTAATAACACCCACAAAACCCTTATTTTTCCTCCTTATTTAATGCTAGTTCTACATTCTTGTTCTCATTTTATTGATATTTCATTTACCTGCCATTTCTAAGTCATTAGCAAAAAACATAAAAATGTGTATTTTAACCCCTTCATTTTCCATGTTGCCTTATACATCACATTGCTGGTCTAATTTTGGGCTAATTTCTATCTCTTTCATTTCCCTGCTATAAAACCCACATTTGCACAGTTGTTGTGCTAGTATACAGCTCAGCAAGCTCCTGCCTGGTTCCCTGCAGAGTTCTACAGCAGTAGAGAGACAAAAGAGAGACTTTGGAGTGATCAAGTATCATTATTCTCCATTTTCTTGCTGCCTTTAGCTAATTCCGCCTAAAATGCAGATTTTCTAGAGTTTCTGTGATTTAAAAAGCTAGTTTCAGCTACATATTGTACTTATTTTACTGCCTGCACTTTAACAAAGTCATTCTTGTGTTTAAATTACCTGTTTAACTGTTGTAGGCTACACACTCAAGTGTGATAGCCATTTATGTGCATTTAAAGTGTTTTTTTGATTGTATCTGCTTTATTTTCTGAAAAAAAATATATATATATAGTTGTTAATATATATATATAGTTGTTTTCCTGCCTTTCTAAGCTAGTATAGTCCAGTTTTCAGGTTAGTGCTGAATTCAGGACTGTGTTACAAATTTCTGTGTTTGTCCATACCTTACTTGGATAGAAGGAAGTTTCTCTGTTCACTGTGAAAGAGGGAGATTTGAGCAGCCATCTGTCCCGGAAGGAGTGGTTTCAGCCCAGAAATTAGTACTTTACTGGCCATTTTGGGCTAATTTCTATCTCATTTCCCTGCTATAAAACCCGCATTTGCGCGCCGGTACTGGCCAAGGCTCTTGCCACCCCCATAGTGCCTTTTTTAGGGAAGGCTCAAAAGAAAAACCCACCACCGTAAATAGCACAAGTAAAAAAAAACTGAGGGTAATGCTACTCAGTGCCAGAAGTCTAAACCTCAAAATGCACACACTCGAGGCACTCCTCAGTATGGAGAAAATCGATATATGTGCAGTAACAGAAAAGTACAGTTTTGTACCTACCATAAATGTAGATGTTCGAGGATCCACATTGCTGCAGTCCTAACTATTGGGTAGTCCGCTGTCCAGTCGGCCCGAATACCAAAGTATATGGCTGACGTCGGTCAGGGCGCATTAGACTGACGTCAGTACGTCAGGGTACTAATGCGCATGACCGACGCCATATCCTCAGTCTTTTCTTGCCCCAGATGTCAGAAGACCCTGAAAAGATAAGGCCAAAACCAAAAACTCCCAACATATCTGCATCAAAATATATATATATATATATATATATATATACAAAATATACAAAATTAGCAAATATAACCTCACCTACACAACCACCCCTAAACACAGAGGGGAAGGAGGGAGGTAAATTGGACTGCAGCAATGTGGATCCTCGAACATCTACATTTATGGTAGGTACAAAACTGTACTATGTTCTTCATTCCACATTGCTGCAGTCCTAACTATTGGGTAGAATCCCAAAGCAGAGGTAAGGAGGCTGGCAAATCATAAGGAAGCAGGAGCTGATAACATGCCTTGCAAAATAGCTGTGGCAAAACCAGCCCTAGACTTAGAGTAGAGAGGAAGGTGGTAATGCTTAGAGAAAGTATGCACTGAACTCCAAGTAGCTGCCTCCAAAATATCCTTAGTTGCCACTCCCTTAAAAAGCTGTTGAAGTGGCAGTAGCCCTAGTGGAATGAGGCCTAATCCCAGCTGGAATCTCCTTGCCATGATGGGAATAACAAAATGCGATGCAAAACCCAATCCACCTAGAAATAGTTTGTTTTGATACAGACTTGCCCTGAGAACTCAAAGCAAAAGAAACAAACAACTGCTGAGACTGCCTAAAATCCTTAGTCCTGCTCAAATAATAACGCAATTGCCTGTGTACATCTAAAGTGTGCAAAATCTTTTCCCCTTTATTTTGGGGATCTGCATAAAACGTAGGCAAATGAATAGTTTGGTTTAAAGCCACACTAGAAACCACTTTAGGCATAAAGGAAGGATTAGTACGTAATGATACCCTATCCTTATGAAAAATCAAAAAAGGCTCAACCGCCATAAGGGCCTGTAACTCAGAAACCCTTCTTGCAGAAGTAATGGCCAACAAAAAAGCAGTCTTCCATGACAAGTATGTCAGTTCAGCAGTAGATGCAGGCTCAAAAGGTTGTAGAGTAAGTTTCTCCAACACAAAATTGAGATCCCAAGCAGAAGTAGGAGCTCTACGTGGGGGTCTTATATTCTTTGCCCCTCTAAGAAATTGCTTGAACAAAGGATGTGAAAACAATGGTGGGTCACAATCATAGTGAGCTGAAATTGCTGCAGCATGAATCTTAATGGAAGAGAAAGACAAACCTTTGTCCAATAACTCAGTAAGATATTGAAGAGCCACACTCAAATTAGGCTCTGAAATCTCCAAATTCTTTGCTGCAGTCCAAAATAAAAATCTCTTCCATTTTTCTCGTACACTTTCCTTGTACTAGGTCTTCTGGCTTCCATAATCACATTTAAAACTTGTTGAGGAAGTTGAGACCTGCTGTCTTTCAAAACAGAATATGCCAGGCTGTTAGATGAAGAGAGTGAAGCTTGACATTGAGCAGGCGACCGTCCTTCTGAGACAACAGATGTGGAATCAAGGGTAAAGGCCATGGAGGCTTCTTTACCAGATTCCTCAGTAATGGGTACCAATGCTGCGAGGCCAATCTGGAGCTATTAAAATCATCCTTGGCTTGTCTTGTCTGACCTTTAGAAGCACCTTTGGAAGAAGAGGCAGAGGTGGAAACGCATACACATGAAGATTTTTCCAACTGAAAGAAAGAGCATCCACTTTCCAAGCTGTGTGATGAAACCTCTTTGTGCAAAACTTTGGCAGCTGGTGGTTCAGTGGAGAAGCGAACAGATCTATGTCTGGAGTTCCCCAGGACACTGTCAACTTTTGAAATACATGAAGATCCAGTTTCCACTCGTGGGGATCCATGATTTGTCTGCTTAACACATCTGCTAAGGAGTTCTGTGGTCTCGGCAGACACCTAACCTGAAGAACTAGTTTCAAGCTTATCGCAGTCTCCCATAAAATCATTGCTTGCCTGCACAATGGGTAAGAATGTGTTCCACGTTGTTTGTTGATGTACCACATGACAGATGTGTTGTCTGTTAGAATCAACACCTGCCCTGGAAGAAGTAACTCCTTGAAAGCCATTAATGCAAACTGGACTGCTAACATCTCCTTCATGTTGATATGTAGATGCTGTAGTCTGGCAGGCCACTTGTCTTGTATCCACTTTCCATTTAGATGAGCTGCACAAGCAATGTCTGAGGCATCTGTCGTGAGAATCTGACTCGCCTCTGGCCGGGTCACAGAGAGTCCCTTGTTTAGGTGACATTCCTGAGCCCACCACAAAAATTCCTTTTGAATGCAAGGTATTATTTGAATGACAGTGTCCAAATCCTGGCAGTGCTGTGTCCATAGATTTTGAGATACCATTGTAGCTTCCTCATATGCAGTTTGGCATTGGGAAGCACCAGAATACAAGATGCCATGAACCCTAAGGCTTGAAGGACTGTCCTTGCAGTCAGCCCGGACTGAAGAGATAGTTGATGGAAGTAACTGGAAAGATTCTTTTGTTTGTCCGGGGTTAAAAAGGCCATCTGGGCTGCTGTATTCAGTCTCACACCCAGAAAGCACATGTCTTGAGAGGGTACTAGACTGGACTTTATTTCGTTCACAGAATACCCTAGGCATCTTAGCACTGCTATGACATATTCCAAATGCTGTAGAAGGTCTTCCTTTTCTTGAGCCAGAATCAGGCAATCGTCCAAGTAAGGATAGATTTGAATTCCTTTTAGCCTGAAGTAAGCTATCACTGGAGCCAGAACCTTTGTGAATACTCTGGGCGCAGTAGATAAGCCAAAGGGCAATGCAGAGAACTGATAATGAGAATTTCCAGCTCGAAAGCAGATACTTTCTGCAACTTAGTCTTATAGGCACATGAAGGTAAGCTTCCTTGAGATCTAAAGTTACCATCCAGTGATCCTTGCCCAGCAGAGGTAAAAGCTGTTGTAACGTCAACATTTTGAACTTGGGAATGTCCAGATAAGTGTTGAGGATAGATAAATCCAAAATTGGTCTCCACGTGTTCCCCTTCTTTGGTACTAGGAACAGGCGAGAATAAAATCCTAGGCCCCTTTCTGGCACAGGAACCGGCTGAATGGCCCCTATTTGGAGTAACTGAGAAATTTGCTTGTGAGCCTCTTGTCTTTGTAGAGGAGGAATGTCTGGCATGCCTTTGAAAGGAGGCAAGGTATGGAAATAAAACCTGTAACCGTGATGAATGATATCCAGAACCCATTTGTCTTGGGTAATTAAATCCCAATTTTCTTTGAAAAGAGACAGTCTTCCTCCTAGAGGTGCCGCCAGGCGAGAAGGCACTGGCAGCTGAAAAGGCAGGTCATTGGGTCTGCTTACGAAAGGACTGACCCCTGCCCTCACCAGAAGTCTGAGCAGGTGAACTCCCTGTCCTAGGCCTAAAAGCACCTTGAGCTCTGCCCCTACCACGTCTAGACCTACCCCTAGACTGGGAATCATAAGCAGGATAAGTCCATCCCTTAGCAGGCCAATTTCTACTAAACTTGGAGGCTGCACCTGCAAAAATCCTTAACAGTTTGCATAGACTTAGCCTTGTCCTCCATCTTCTTTAAAACTGCTTCCACAGGCGAACCAAACAACACATCAGACTGTAAAGGAGCATCCAAAATCCTTGTCTTAACATGCTCAGCTAAGTTTTGATCTCTCAACCAGGCGTGCCTACGAAGAACAGAACCAGTGGCAGCCACCCTGGAGGAGGCCTGCACAGCATCAAAACCACATTGCAGGGAATGTTTACCCACTTGTTCAGACACATGAACTAAATCCTGCAACTCTTTACACTCAATACCTTCTGCCAGAGCATCCACCTTAGATTTCAACTGTGAAAGAAGAAAATTCTGATATTTTAACATGTGAAACTGACAATTCAACGCCCTCATGGCTAAAGTGGAAGAAGTATACACTTTCTTTCCCCATCTATCCAAAGCCCTTGCCTCTCTATCAGGAGGGACAGGATTTTTAACAACTGAGGCCTTCACACCTTTAGGCCCCTGAGAGACAGTTTCCAGGTCTGCCCTAGGACTCTTAAAAGATACTTATGAGCTTCAGGCACCCTATAATACCTATCCGGTTTAACTGGGGCAGGAGGCAAAGAATCAGTTCAGGAGGCCTCTGCAAAAACATCTTCCACCACATTCAAAACAGGAGGTATAGCTAAAGGCCTGTGCTGTGGTAAAAACAAGAATTCCCTAAGCCTTTTCCTGGAATCAGAGAAATCTTGACCTTCACATTTGAAATGCTCCCTCATGGAATGCAGAGTCTCTGAAAATGAAAAATCCTCAGGAGGGAAGCTGAAGGAGTAGAATCATCCACATCAGAATCAGAATAAGGAGGGTACTCCTGCAAGTCTTCAGCCGAAGACTCAGAAGCCTCGAGCATTGCTCAAAACTCTCAAACTCAGATTCCACCCTAGGCCTCTTATCAGGAGGGGGCATAGAACCTCTTATCATAGTAATCAAATCCTCTGCCATTTTAAGCATATGTTTCTTAGGCAAAGACCCTGAAGTACTAGGAGAAACCCCCACTGAAGCAAAACTCGGCCTGCCCTCAAAGAAGCCTTGGAAACAGAAGGGAGGCTCTGACCACCTTAGGAAGAGAGGGAAGAACAGCCACCTGAGAAGCCCCTCAGCCTGGCCTACTTCCTGAGAGGATACATCCTGTAACAGTAAAGTCTCTCCTGAGACTCCAAAGAAACACCTGGCAAAACCTCCGGCTCCACTGAGCCCTCTAAAGAACCGGCGTCTGGGACTGTCGGTTCCTCCACTCTAGGCTTTGCTGTTTTGTCCTTGCGTTTTAGCGAAGCGTCGGAACATCCGGCGGCATTTTATAGTTACAACGCTTCCCAAACACTAACCTGGCACAGTCTAACCTTCTCTTAATAGTGCGTTTGTTAAATCTAGCACAAGAGCGGCATCCAACAACGTCGTGCTCAGGCCCTAAACAAGGTATACACAAAGTATGGTAATCCCTATGAGGTATCTGTTTCCCACAAGAAATACAGTTATTCACTTTTTCTGACATCCGGTTAAATACTGAGGCAAGAAAAAACCAAAATATTCTAGCGGGTACTTAGCCAACTTTGATTCGGTCTGAAACTCTGGCTTCAGAAACTTTCAGAACGCCAACCTGCACTCGCAAAATTGCTTCTGCATCGGACCATGCGGCAAAAAAGACTGAGGATATGGCGTCGGACATGCGCATTAGTACCCTGACGTACTGACGTCAGTCTAATGCGCCCTGACCGACGTCAGCCATATACTTTGGTATTCGGGCCGACTGGACAGCGGACTACCCAATAGTTAGGACTGCAGCAATGTGGAATGAAGAACATCCTGGTTTAAGGCTCCAGAGAGCTCCCCAGCACTACCAGGCTACAACTCATACCATACATTTCGGCCACAAAACCCGGACCGAAATACAAAATGCGTGAGAGTATCTATATTCATAAAGGATACCCACACCTCCAGATTAGTGGCACAGCACGACGCTTCAGAGATCACCCATGTGCAACTAACAACGGGCAAAACTGCTATTCAAATTATAGCTTGCTACAGATCACCCACCATGTCCTAGGACCCCCACTCTGCATTCCTGGAAACATAAAGGTCCTACCAAACACCCTGACATTGGGTGATTTCAACTACCCAAACATTAACTGGGAGAACTACTCAAGTACAAACTCCCTTGCACAACATTTCCTAGAATTTATAAACTCAAATGTCCTGAATTTACTGGTCAACACCACCACCAGAGGTAACAACATATCGGACTTGGTCATCACCAACATGGGCGACCGGTGTTCCACACCTGAGGTCAACCCCTTGCTGGTTAGATCTGACCATAAACTAATCACTCCAGATATCCACATTCCGCCACCACCCTCGGTCAAAGAAACCACTGTGAAAAACTTTTCAAAAGCAAACTTCACATTACTTAAGACCGAGGTGGAAAGTTTCAAAGCCCCCATGCTAAAGGATAACGCTATCCAAGCTGCAAAATCCTTTACTAATGCACTCTACGGGCACCTACAAGAATGCATGGATCGTGCTATCCCAAACAGAACCAAGACTCACTCCTCCAAGAAAAGGAAACCAGTCTGGTGGACCCCTGCCATAAACAAGCTATACAATAGAAGGAGGAAACTACTACAGAAAAGAGTAAAATCCCAAGAAGGGAAGACATCCCTGATCAGTATCAGCAAGAAACTACATTCCCTCATAAAATCCTCCAAGACTAGCGTCGAAAGAAAAATTGCCATGGACTCCAAAGATAAAGTACAGTTGTGTACACTTACCATAAATGTAGATGTTTGAGTGTATTCACTGTTACAGTCATCACATTTGGCTTATCTGCTTGCAATAGCCCTCAGTCAGCCTGATTAACAAAGTCTTGGGTCCTTCTTCGGTTGCTGTCTCTTCCTCCGTGATGTCAGGTCGTCAGGGGTATAAAACATGCAGCCGACTTCATTACATCATTTTTTTCTTGCCCCAGATGTCAGGTGCCCCCCTAATGGGAAGCAATTAAATCTATAAATATACAAGGTTATACCTCCAACAAAAAAGCAAATACACCAAAAAGCTTAAGCATAGTAAAGGAGAGAAGAGGTACAGCCATAGAAGTCAGGGGGTGGGGGGGTAATCAGGATGGCAACAGTGAATACACTCGAACATCTACATTTATGGTAAGTGCACACAACTGTAATATATTCCTCATGTTTCACTGTTGCAGTCATCACATTTGGGTAGATTCCCAAAGCTAAGGATGGAAGGAGGAATATAGATAGCATTAGGACCAGCTATAAGGCCCTGCAAGACTGCAGTGGCAAAGCCAGCTCTGGATTTAGAGAAAATTGGCAAATGGTAATGCTTGGTGAAAGTATGTACAGAACTTCAGGTAGCAGCTTCCAGGGTGTCCCTGGTAGGTACGCCTCTGAGAAAAGCTGTAGAGGTAGATGCAGCCCTGGTTGAGAGGGGTCCGATCCCCTGTGGGATAGGATTTCCATGGTGCTTATAGCAGAAATGAATGCAATGGCCTATCCATTTGGAAATGGTTTGCTTTGAAATAGCCTTCTCCTCTGTCCCTGCAGCAAATGTCACCAGCAGTTGTTCAGATTTCCTTTGAGGTTTAGTCCTGTCCAAGTAGAAACTCAGTTGTCTGTGCACATCTAAGGAGTGCAGTATCCATTTCCCTTTGTTCTGTGGATTAGGAAAGAAGGTTGGCATATGAATGGACTGATTAAGGGCCACTCTGGATACCACCTTAGGCATGAAAGAGGGATTGGTCCTGAGGGACACCCTGTCCGGATGAAAGATGATGAAAGGCTCCACTGCCATAAGGGCCTGTAATCAAGATAACCTTCTTGCTGAAGTGATTGCTAAAAGGAAAGCTATTTTCCAAGAAAGGAATTTTAAATCTGCAGTAGCAGCTGGCTCAAAAGGAGGAAGGGTGAGCTTCTCCAATACAAAGTTAACGTCCTATGCTGGAGTTGGAGTTCTCCTGGGTGGTCTTAAATTTTTGGCCCCTCTGAGGAACTGCTTGAGCAGTGGATGAGAGAAGAGGGGAAGTTCTGTGTTATGATGAGCAGAAATGGCTGAGGCGTCAATTTTTATTTAGGAAAAAAGATAGGCCCTTGTAAAGCATCTCAGTTAAGTATTGTAAAATCTGAGGTAAATTGGGCACTGCTGTGCTCAACCCTTGAGATTAGTTCCAGGCACAGAATCTTTTCAATTTTTCAACAAAAGATTTTCTAGTACTAGGTCTCCTAGCTTCTAAAGTGATATCCATCACTGGTTTACTGAGGGATGGTAAAGGAGAGATTAGGTAATTAGCCAGGCTGCTAGGTTCAGTGTTTGAAGCTGAGGGTGCAGAATCTGGTTCTCCTGCTGAGACAGCAGGGTAGGAGTCTGAGGCAGATGCCATGGGGCCAACAGTGACACACTTAGCAAGAGGGGGTACCAGTGTTGGCGTGGTCAGTCTGGTGCAATCAAAATCATCCTTGGTTTGTCTTGTTTGATCTTTAGTAGTACTTTGGGGAGCAGAGGCAAAGGAGGAAAGGCATAAACTGATAGGTTTTTCCAGCTGAAGGACAGAGCATCCACTTTCCAAGCTTGTCTGTGGGGAGTCCTTGTGCAAATATTTTCCAATTGATAGTTCTGGGGGGAGGCAAATAGGTCTATATCTGGGCTCCCCTATTTGCTTGTCAACATGTTGAAAATCCTTGGTTCCAGTTTCCACTCGTGTGGGTCCATGAGATTTCTGCTTAGTCTGTCTGCCAGTGCATTTAGTTTTCCTGGCAGGAATTGAGCTTGTAGATGCACTTGGTAGCTCAAGGCTATGTTCCACAATGCCATGGCTAGTCTGCAGAGGGGGTAGGAATGTGTACCCCCCCCCCCGCTTGTTTATGTACCACATAACAGTGGTATTGTCCGTCTTTACCATTAATTGTCCTGGAAGAATGTGGTACTTGAAGGCTATCAGAACATTCTGTACAGCTAATATTTCTTTTTGATTGATATGCAGGTGCATTTCACTTGGGTTCCATTTGCCCTGAATGCACGACCTTGCCAGGTGTGCCCCCATGCATAGTCTGATGCGTCTGTTGTTAGGGTTTGGGCGGCAGGGGGAAGTGTGAATGGCAGTCTCTTGTTTTGGTGGCAGGCCTCTGCCCACCAAAGGAACTCTAGGCGTAGGCAAGGTATGACAGGAATCATTGCTTCTAGATCCCGAGAATATTGATACCATTGTAGTTTCCTCATATGCAGTCCTGCATATGGAATTAGAAGAATGCAGGAGGCCATGAACCCCAAGGCTTGTAGAATTTGCCTTGCAGACAGCAGGGTTTTTGTGGCCACTTGTTTGAAGTAGGTTGTCAAAAGAATGTGTTTCTCTGGTGTGAGGAAAGCCATCTGGGAAGTTGTATTCAAGCTTGCTCCCAGGAATATAATTTGTTGACAGGGTACGAGATGCGATTTCTTTTTGTTTATGGTGTACCCCAGACAAGTTAGCACCCTTTGTACAAAAGCCAGATTATTCAAAAGTATGTCCTGGGTTTCTGCCTGAATTAGACAATCATCCAGGTATGGGTATATTTGAGTACTTCTTTGCCTGCAAAATGCAAAAATTGGAGCTAGGCACTTTGTGAATACCCTGGGCGCAGTAGATGAGCCAAAGGGCAGTGCAGAGAAAGTACAGTTGTTTACACTTACCATACATGTAGATGTTCGAGTGTATTCACTGTTGCAGTCATTACATTTGGGTAATCTGCTGGCAGGTTGCCATCAGTCGGACTGAATAACAAAGTCTTGGGTCCTGCATCGGTTGCTGTCTCTTCTTCCATGACGTCAGGTCATCAGGGGTATACAACATGCAGCCGACGCTATTTTAATCAGTTTTTCTTGCCCCAGATGTCAGGTGCCCCCCAAATGGGAAGCAAAAATACATATAAATAAACTCTAAATATATAAATACACCTTAGAAACATAAAATTTACCTTCAACTAAAAGCAAATACACCACAAAGGCTTTTGAGTAGAGTGAAGGAAAGAAAAGGTATAGAATGGGGGATGGTGGGTGGGTAACCCTGACTGCAACAGTGAATATACTCTAAAATCTACATTTATGGTAAGTGTACACAACTGTACTGTTCTTCGTGTATCACTGTTGCAGTCATTACATTTGGGTAGAATCCTAAAGCTATGGATGGGAGGATGGAACATTAGGAGCAGCTATAAGGCCCTGCAGGGCTGCAGTGGCAAAGCCTGCCCTAGATTTAGAGAAGAGAGGTAAATGATAATGCTTTGTGAACGTATGAACAGAGCTCCAAGTAGCGGCTTCTAGAATGTCTTTGGTTGGGATCCCTCTGAGAAAAGCTGCTGAAGTAGAGGCAGCCCTGATGGAATGTGATCCCCTTGGGCACAGGTTTACCATAGTGCCAATAGCAGAAACGAATGCAGTGGCTTATCCATTTAGAAATAGTCTGCTTTGGTATAGCCTTCCCCTCTGATCCTGCTGCAAATACGACCAGTAGTTGCTCAAACTTTTAGAGATTTTGTACTGTAAGTAGAATCTTAGTTGTCTGTGTACATCCAATGAATGCAGAAACCACTCCCCCTTGTTCTGCGGATTTGGGAAAATGTTGTCAGGTGAATGGTCTGGTTAAGGGCCACACTGGATACTACCTTAGGCATAAAAGAAAGATTGGTCCTGAGGGCCACCATTTCTGGGTAAAATATAATGAAAGGTTCCACTGCCATGAGAGCCTGTAGTTCTGAAACCCTTCTTGCTGAAGTGACTGCCAAAAGAAAAGCTGTCTTCCAAGATAGAAATTTTATATCTGCAGCAGCTGCTGGTTCAAAAGGAGGCAGGGTGAGTTATTCCAGCACAAAATTGAGGTCCCATGCAGGAATTGGTGTTCTCCTGGGAGGTCTTAAATTTTTGGCCCCTCTGAGATACTCTTTAAGCAGTGGATGAGAAAAAAGAGGAGGCTCTGTGTTCTAATGAGCCGAGATGGCAGAGGCATGGATTTTTATTGAAGAGAAAGGCCTTTGTCAAGCACCTCAGTTAAGTATTGTAAAATCTGAGGAATATTGGGCTTTGCTTTGTCTATTGCTTGTGCTTGGTTCCAAGCACAGAATCTCTTCCATTTATCACCATGAGATTTTCTAGTACTAGGCCTTCTGGCTTCCAAAATGACATCCATCGCAGGTTTACTGAGAGATGTGGTTTGAATAATTAGTTGATTAGCCATGCTGCAAGATTCAGAGTTTGGAGCTGAATGTGCAGAATTTGATAGTTCTGATGAGACAGTAGATGAGGTGTTTGAGGCAAGTACCACGGAGGAAGGTGTGACATATTCCTTAGAAGCGGGTACCAGTGCTGGCGAGGCCATTCCGAAGCAATTAGGATCATTTTTGTTTTTTCCTGTCTGACTTTTAGTAAGGCCTTGGAGAGTAGAGGTAGAGGGGGAAAGGCATAGACTGATAGTTTTTTCCAGCTGAAGGATAGAGCATCCACTTTCCATGCTTTTTTGTGATGAGTTCTTGTGCAGAATTAGTCCAACTGATAGTTTTGGGGAGAGGCAAATAGATCTATGTCTGGGCTCCCCCATTTCTGTGTTAACATGCTGAAGATTTGTGGATCCAGTTTCCATTCGTGCGGGTCCATAAGATTTCTGCTTAGGTCGTCTGCCGGAGAATTTTGCTTTCCTGGCAGGAATTGTGCTTGAAGATGTATTTGGTAAGTCAAGGCTGTGTTCCACAAAGCCATGGCTAGTCTGCAAAGGGGGTAGGAATGTGTACCCCCCTGCTTGTTTATATACCACATAACTGTGATGTTGTCCATCTTTATCAGTAGTCCTGGATGAAGGAAGTCCTTGAAGGCTGTCGGAGCATTCTGAACAGCTAGCATTTCTTTCTGGTTGATATGCTAATGCATTTGGTTTGGGCTCCATTTGCCCTGAATGCATCTCCCTGCCAGGTGGGCCCCCCCCCAAGCATAGTCTGGTGCATCTGTAGTTAGGGTTTGGGTGGCAGGGGGTAGAGTGAATGACAGTCCCTTGTTTTGGTGACATGTCTCTGCCCACCAAAAAAACTCCTGTTGCAGGCAGGGAATGAAAGGAATCATTGTTTCCAGGCTGTGACAATGTTGACTCCATAAACTTTTTAGGTACCATTGAAGTTTCCTCGTATGCAGTCTTGCATATGGAATTAGTAGAATGCAGGATGCCATGAACCCCAAAGCCTGCAGAATTTGTCTTGCAGATAACTGTGTTTTTGTTGCCATTTGTTTGAAGTATGTTGTCAATTGCCTTTGTTTGTCTGGCATGAGGTAAGCCATCTGGGAAGTTGTATTCAAGCTTGCACCCAGGAATGTAACTATTTGAGAGGGTACCAGTTCTGATTTCTTTTTGTTTATGGTGTAGCCTAGGCATGCTAGAAGCCTTTTTACAAATGCCAGATGCTGAAGAAGAGTGTCCTTGTCCTCTGCTTGAATGAGACAATTATCTAGATAAGGATACATTTTGAGGTTTCTTTGTCTGCAGAATGCAATTACTGGTGCCAGGCACTTTGGAAAGACCCTGGGCACAGTAGATAAGCCAAAGGGCAGTGCAGAGAATTGGTAATGCAAAAAAAACTGCCTTGAAACGGAGGTATCTTCTGCATTATTCCCTTATTGGGATATGCAGGTATGCCTCTTTTAAGTCTAGAGTTACTAACCAAGCATTCTTGCCTAGCATAGGCAGTAGCTGTTGTAAAATCAGCATTTTGAATTTTGGAATGCCCAGGTACGTGTTCAGAATTGATAAGTCCTGTATTGGACGCCATGAACTGTCATTTCTGGGAACCAGGAAAAGTCTTGAATAAAATCCTTGTCCTTTTTCCTTTTCTGGTACCAGTTGAATAGCCCCCATCATATCCATGAGGGACATGACTTGTTTCTGGTCCTCTGCCCACTGGTTTTGTGGCAGATCTGGCCATCCATTTAGAATTGGCAAAGTATGGAAATGAAATCTGTACCCCTGGGATACTATGTTTAATACCCACTTGTCCTGGGTAATTAACTGCCAATTTTGAGCATGAAGTGCTAGTTTTCCCCCCAAGGGGGCTGCCAAAAGATAAGTGCTTGGAGATGGTAGAGGAAAGTCACTGAGACTGCTTACTGTAGGGTTGTGCTTTTGTTTCCACCAGATTAGGAGGTGGAGATACCCCATTGCTTTGACCTGTAAGAATCCTGTGATTGATATCTGGAGCCTTTGGAGCGCCTGGGTTTGCCCCGAGTGGCTCTGTTGGACACAGGAAAGGACCAATTTATAGTAGTTCCGCCTTATTACCAAACAGAGTATCATGCTGCAAAGTGGCATCCAACAATTTAGCTTTAACATGATCAGGCAAATTTTGCTCCTTGAACCAGGCATGCCTTCTAATCACAGATCCAGTAACGGAGGTCCTACAAGAGGCCTCCAAGGAATCAAAACCACATTGCAAAGTATGCTTTCCAACCTGTTCTGCTGAATGTAATAAATCCTGTAACTCTTTATTTTTCACACAATCAGAAATCAACATAATTTTCTGTTTCAGTAGGCCCATAACATGTTGTTGATATTTAAGCATATGAAACTATCAGTTTAAAGCCCTGAATGCCAAGGTTGCAGACATATAAACCTTCTTACCACATCTATCCAGCGGCCTGGAATCTCTATCAGAAGGGGTAGGATTTTTGGCTGTAGAAGCCTTAACACCCTTGGAATCCTGAGAAATGGTCTCAGGATCATTTGTGGGAGTCAGGAACCCTGTAATATCTGTCTGGCTTACTAGGAGCCGGAGGCAGGGAATCAGAAGCCATGCCTGATACCGAAAACATATCATCAACGTCTAATACAGGAGGGTATTGCCAAAGGCCTATGCTGAGGAAGAAGGAAATCCCTAAGCCTCTTTTTTAATTCAGAGAAGTCCTGACTCTCCCAGTGAAAATGTTCCCTTAAAGTATGCAAAGTCTCTCCAAAAGAGTAATCCTCAGGAGGAGATGCAAATGGGATGGATTCCTCTGCATCAGAATCCTCATTGGGTGGAATAGAAAATTCCTGATCAGAAGAGGAATCAGAAGGAATGGAAACCTGATCTGAAGATTCATAATCAGTGCCTTGCCTAGGCCTCTTAGCAGGGGGGGGTTAGGAACCCTTGATCAAGGTAATTAAATCCTCAGCCATTTTGATCATCTGTTTTTAGGCATAGGGCCCTGAGCACGTGGCTCATGTGGCAGTTTTTTAGACATAGAAGTTGTTTTTGACCTTGTTTTTGTTGCTGGCGTCGGTTTAATGTTGAAATGTTGAGGCCTGAAATCACCCTCAGAAGCTGGTGCCTGTTCAGCACCTCCGGACCCATCCAAGGGAGAGACATCCGCGGGCTCAATACTTTGCGAATCTAGCGGTATACCGGACTCCGAATGGGTCTCGTTAGAGGCCTACGACTCAAAAGTAGCGGGTATCAGGGGCTGCGAAAGCAACTCACTGAGTAGTGGCGACTGGCTTAGGAGAAGCTTCATCGTCGGTTTTGGACCTCGACGGTCTGTCTCTGTCTTTTACCTTGCGTTTTTTGCGAACTCCGGTAGTCGGATTGCTAACCGATGATATTTCACGGTAGTTAAATCTTGAACCAAAATATTTAGAAGCAAAAATATACCAACACTTAATAGTGCGTTGGTTAAATTTAGCACAAAACCGACAGCAAGGCACGTTGTGATCAGGGCCTAGGCAAGGAATACAGTACAAATGAAAATCCTTATGAGGTATTTGCTTTCCACAAGTAATGCAATTATTAACTTTTACTGACATCGGTAAGGAGCAAGAAAAGGTTTCCCCAATGGGGTATTTAGCTTTAGGTTGAAGACTTTGGTTCTGAAACTCAAATATGAAAATTTCAGGAGTCGGCCGACCGGCACTTGCGAACTGCTTCTGCTGCGGGCACCGTGCGGCAAGAAAGACGGAGTAAAATGGAATCGGCTGCATGTTTTATACTCCTGACGACCTGACGTCATGGTGGAGGAAACAGTAACCGACGCCGGACCCAAGACTTTGTGATTCAGGCCGAGTGAGGGCAACCTGCCAGCAGAATACCCAAATGTAATGACTGCAACAGTGAAACACGAAGAACATCTGATAGTACGTGTAAGTCTGCTTTGAAGTGTAGGTATCTTCTGCAATATTCCCTGATTGGGATGTGCAGGTATGCTTCCTTTAAATCTATTGTTGCCAACCAGGCATCTTTGCCTAGCATAGGAAGCAACTGGTGAAGAGTCAGCATCTTGAATTTTGGAATCACCAAAAAGGTGTTTAGAGTAGACAGGTCCAGGATAGGACGCCATGAATTGTCTTTTCTGGGTACCAGGAAAAGTCTTGAGTAGAAACCTTGTCCCTTCTCCTCTTCTGGTGCCAACTGAATAGCCCCTATGCTTAAGAGAGACAGTACTTGCTTTTCGGTCTCTGCCCACTGATTTGGAGGTAGATCCGGCCAACCGCTTGGTGTTGGTAATGTGTGGAAGTGAAATCTGTATCCCTGGGACACTATTTAAAACCCATTTGTCCTGGGTAATGAGTTCCCAGTTCTTTGCATGAAGAGCAATCTTTACCCCCAAAGGGGCAGTCAGTTGAGAAGTGCTTGGAAGTTTTAAAAAGAAGTCACTAAAACAGTTTACCATACGATAGGGGGGAGTTTTATTACTCCAAGATTTGGAAGTAGAGGCCCCCCACTGCTTACTCCTGTGCGTCCCCTGGGAATGAAGCCTGGGTACTCTGCTGGATCTGGGATTTGGACTGAGAAGGTCTGGAAGAGGCAGGAAAGGACGAATTCTTAGAAGGGGTAAAATAAAACAGTTCAGAGCTCTACCAGAAAGGTTCATCCAGACTCTGCTACACTTTGCTGTGAAGGAAAGGTTAGTTTGTTTTTAATTGTTGTATTTTTGTATTACTTTATTGCCTTTCTATATTTTGAATACTGTGGTTTGTTTTCTTTACCTTATGTTTTACTTGCATTCTGCTTTAACAGCATATTAAAACTTCAAAAGAGACCACAGCTCTCTCTCTTCTGAGTCAGGCAGAATCTTTTCCTGCCCTCCCACCCAGTTACAGTTGTCTTGTTAAATACCACTGTCTTTCTAGTTGCCTGCCTCTTATCTTAATCTGACCATATATCTCATTTCCTCTCTGCTTTCACTGGCTTGTCTGAGTAATCACAAAATCATCATTTTTGAAATCCCTTCCCTTCAACAGTTTAAATTTATTGGCCATCCCGCTGTATTCCATAGTACCAGAATACAAAAGTGACCACCCCTTTCAATCCATCTTGCTATTTTAAAAATAGTAACTCTCCACTAAAACATAACTTTTTAAACAGGTAAAACTTAAGTTACCTACTTTCACATCTAACTTCTCTAGTGCACACTGCAGTGTGCATTTTTTTTTCATCTTACCTTTAAGCATCCCTGTGACTAGCACTTTCTCTAATACCTGCTGGAAAGCACTAGGAAGCCTTAAACTGAACACAATCACTCAACTCTCCTTGTTAATAAGAAGAAATTAATAGTAGGCACTAAACAGCCTATAATTGCAAAGTACCTTGCTAGGGTAACGAAAAATAGCTCCTGTACTTTACAAAAAAAAAAAAAAAAAAAAAGCACCAAACCAGGCATGTCCAAGGGTCAGCTTCCGGTGATTTCTCCTGTTCACCTGGTGAATCTGAGCATACTGGGGCAATGCAGCAATTGCCTCATGTACAAGGACAACCCTCTCCTCCTACCACCCAACACTACAACCTGTGAGAGATGCACTTACATAGCCAAAATGGAAGCAAAGCTCTCTCCACCCAAGATTGTGCTAGACAGTCAAGAGGAGAAGGTTAACACCCACACTACAACTCAAGCAGCACATAGCCCTTCTAAACCCACACCACCAACATCCACATATAGCAACACTAAATCCACATATGCAGAGGACCTTAACTGTAACCTGCCCAAGCAACAAGGACCTCTGAAGCTCAAACGCAAACACCAATCACAACCAAAGTGTCACATAGTTCACAACACCAGTGTGCCACCCAGCAACAGCCCCTAAGGCAAGACAATGTACCTAACACTTTAGTCATAGGTGACTCTATAGTCCGGCACACTGATGTCCCTCTCACCAGGTTGAACAAGGAGAAAATTACAGTCAGCTGCCTGTCGGGTGCCAGGATCTGTCACATAACGCATGCACTCAAGTCAATCCACAACAAGTACAAATATGACTCTGTCATTGTCCATGTTGGAGAGAATGACTTGAGATGTACCTCCCTGGACTACATGAAAAGAGACATGGAAGAGCTCTCGGATCATGTGGCCCAGGAAGGTATGACCCTAGCCCTGAGTAGCATCCTGCCTTCGCCCAGAATGATACCACAATATAAGTACAAAATGATTGACTTCAACAATTGGCTAAGCTTCTGGTGTCATTCAAAGGGGATCCAGTATCTGTCTGCCTGGGGCGACATGATTGACAGACCACGATGCTTTGCCAGAGATGGTCTGCACCTGTCGCCCCTGGGATTCAGGTTACTGTCTAAGGCTCTTGTAACCCCTATAGTGCCTTTTTTAGGCAAAGTTCAAAGGACAAAACCACCACCGTAACAGGTACAAGCATGCAAAATCTGAAGGCAATGCTACTCAATGCTAGAAGTCTAAACCTCAAAATGCACTCTCTCGAGGCACTCCTAAAAACGGAGAACATCGATATCTGTGCAGTAACTGAGACCTGGTTCAAGGCTCCAGAGAGCACCCCTGCAATACCAGGCTACAACTCTTACCACACTTTTCAGCCACCAAACCAGGACCGAAACACTAAAGGTGGAGGAGTGTCAATATTCACCAAGGATATCCACACCACCAAGCTAGTTGCCCAACACAATGCGTCTGAAATTCTCCAGGTGCAACTAACACTAACTCACGTACCAACACCTTTGCCCAACGGTTCTTGGAATTCATAAATTCCAATGCCCTGGATCAACTAGTCCATAGTCCCACCAGGGGCTCCAATATCCTAGACCTGGTCATTACCAACATGGGAAATCGATGCTACACACCTATGGTCACCCCCTCGTTAGTCAGGTCCGACCATAAGCTAATTGCCCTTAACATCCACATACCAACCCCACCCCCCAGTAAGGAAACCTCCATAAAAAATTCTCCAAAGCCAACTTCATGCTACTCAGTTCAGAAGTGACAAACTTCATGACACCCATGCAAATGGTAATTGAAAGTTCAACTGCTGAATCCTACACTAAGGCACTGTACGAGCACATCCACTCATGCATGAATCGTGTAATCCCAAATAGAACCAAGATGCTCTCATCCAAAAAAAGGAAGCCAATCTGGTGGTCTCCTGCCATAAACAAACATTACAACAAAAGGAAGAAAATGTTGCAGAAAAGAGGAAAATCCCAAGATGCAAAAACTCCCTTACTAGCCTCAGTAATAAGCTGAGATCCCTCATAAAATCCTCCAAAGCTAGTTACGAAAAGAAAATTGCCAAAGATTCCAAAGACAACCACAAGGCATTCTATAACTACATCAAGAATCTAAATGGCAATGCTCAGATCTGCTCTGAGCTAAAACAGAATGGCATTAAATATACTGATCCCAAGGATATTGTCAATATCCTGGCAGATTGATTCTGTGCCAACTTCACCCCCCTCTCACCCCCTAAATGGCCCATCTCAATACCGTAAGGTTGCCAAATTCTGGTAATAATGGCCACACAGGTAAAATACGCACTCTCCAAAGCTAAGAATACAGCATCCATGGGACCAAATGACATCCCGGGCTGTGTACTACATGAACTACAATATGAACTGGCACCTCACCTAAGTGTAATGTTTAATCATAGCCTCACCTCAGGTTTCGTGCCCACTGAGTGGTGCAGAGCTACAGTTATCCCACTCCATAAGGGGGGATCCACATTGGATCCCAGAAACTATCGTCCCATCAGTCTGACAAGCCTTATCTGCAAGGCCATGGAGCGTATTATCATGGAACTTATAAACAAAGACATTGGCAACCTTCAAACACTGGACCCCACCCAGTTTGGGTTCGGGAAGGGCCGATCTTGTCTCCTGAACCTGACTGACTTCTTCAGATCAGTCTCCAGAGCCATGGACAAGGGTAAGGTGGCCACACAGCCAATCTAGACCTTGCCAAGGCCTTTGACACCATCCCCCACTCTGGAATCATAGATAAACTTACTATGCTGGGCATTAATCCCTATGTCACCCAATGGGTTGCTAACTGGCTTACTGATAGAACTCACACTGTAAAAGTAGCCGACTCCAAATCCAGCTCCAGAGAAGTAAAGTACAGTTTTGTACCTACCATAAATGTAGATGTTCGAGTGCTAATACAGCTGCAGTCATAACAGATGGGTTCTCCTGCCGTCAGGCGGGTCCCTCGGTCGGCCGAATTCCAAAGTCTAGGTCCGGCGTCGGTTGTCGTTGCTTCTTCCCTGGCGTCAGTGCGCCAGAGGTATAAAAGAACCAGCCGACGCCATTTTCTTCAGTTTTTCTTGCCCCAGATGTCAGGTGCCCCCAGAAGGAAGGCAATACAATATAATCAAAATACAGTAGTTGCAAGCAAATACACCATAAAAGAATACCCCAATCAGGTTGTATGAGGAGGTGTTGGCCAATAGGCCTGTCCCAAGAGGGGAAGGAGGGAGGGAAAAGTACAGTTTTGTACCTACCATAAATGTAGATGTCCGATACGTATGCATCTGCAGTCCTTACATATGGGTTGTCCTGCCTCAGGCAGCCCTTTGGTCGGCCGGATTCCAAAGTCTGGGTCCGGCGTTGGCTGATGTCGCCCTTTTCCCCGTCAGAGCGCCTGGGGTATAAAAGCGTCAGCCGACGCCATCTTCCTCAGTTTTTCTTGCCCCAGATGCCAGGTGCCCTCTAATGAAGGCTAAATTTGGAGAGATGCAAAAAATTCCAAACATGCACAGTAATATAAAACAAATACACCATAATAGATAACCCCAGCTAGCTAGAAGAGGGATAAATACTCCAAGTAATACCACAGAGGGGTAGGAGGGAGGGAAATCCTGACTGCAGATGCATACCTATCGGACATCTACATTTATGGTAGGTACAAAACTGTACTATGTCCTTCAAGAATGCATCTGCAGTCCTTACATATGGGTAGAATACCATAGCCAAGCTGGGGGTGGTAGGACCTAGGAAAAGGATGGTGTAGCTAAAATACCCTGCAGGACTGCAGTAGCAAAGCCTGCTCTGGATCTGGAATATAAAGGTAAGTTGTAATGCTTGGAAAAAGTATGCACGGAGCTCCATGTAGCAGCTTCTAAGATGTCCTTTGTAGCCACCCCTCTTAACAAGGCTGTGGAGGTGGCAGGAACTGAGCTTGTAGGTCCATTTTGCAAGCTAGAGCTATGTTCCATATAGTCATGGCTAGTCTGCAAAGGGGGTAAGAGTGTGAACCCCCTTGCTTGTTTATGTACCACATAACTGTGGTGTTGTCTGTCCGTATCAGTAGTTGCCCTGGCTGTAGAAGATCCCTGAAAGCCAAGAGGGCATTCTGCACAGCTAACATCTCTTTTAATTTGATATGTAGGTGCTTCTGATCTTCTGTCCAAACACCTTGCAGACCTTTCCCCTGCAAGTGGGCTCCCCATGCGTAATCCGAGGCGTCCGTGGTTAACACTTGGTTGGCTGGAGGCAAACTGAAAGCTTTCCCTTTGTTTTGAAGACATGTCATGGCCCACCAATGGAATTCCTTTTGCAGGCAAGGCAAGACAGCAATGTGTGTGTCTAGACTGTGACAATGCTGGGACCATATGCTTTTTAGGTACCATTGTATCTTTCTCATATGCAGTCTTGCATATGGTATGAGAAGGATGCAGGAGGCCATGTAACCCAAAGCCTGCAGGAATTTCCTTGCAGTTAGCTGAGACATTAACGCCAGGGTTTTGAAAGTTGATGCCAGCTGAAGTTGTTTTTCGGATGTCAGGAATGCCATCTGGGTTGTTGTGTTTAGAAGAGTACCCAGAAAAGTTATCTGTTGTGTGGGTGTCAAATTTGACTTTTTTATGTTCACAGTGAATCCCAGGTACTTGAGTAGATTTTGAACAAATTCCAGGTGCTGGAGTAAGACATCCTTGCTGTCTGCTTGAATAAGGCAGTCGTCCAGATAAGGGTAAATTTGAATTCCCTTGAGTCTGCAGTAAGCTACTACTGGTGCCAGGCACTTGGTGAAGACCCTGGGCGCAGTAGACAAGCCAAAGGGCAGATCAGAGAATTGATAATGTTTCAAGCCTGCCTTGAACCTGAGGTATTTTCTGCACCCCTGTCTGATAGGGATGTGTAGGTAAGCCTCCTTTAAATCCAATGTTACCATCCATGCATTTTTGCTCAACATTGGCAGGAGCTGCTGCAGAGTAAGCATCTTGAACTTTGGTATCTCCAGGAAAGTATTTAAGACTGAGAGATCCAGGATGGGTCTCCAAGAATTTTGTTTTCTGGGAACTAGAAAGAGCCTTGAGTAAAAGCCTTGCCCCGTCTCTGATTGTGGAACCAGTTCTATGGCCCTCATAGCCATGAGGGATCCCACCTGGTTTAATGCCTCTGCCCATTGGTGTTTTCGTAGGTCTGGCCATCCGCTTGGTCTTGGCAAGGTATGAAAGTGGAATTTGTAACCTCTTGAAACTACATCCAGAACCCACTTGTCTTGGGTTATGTAAGTCCAATTTTGGAGAAAAAGAGAGAGTTTTCCTCCTAGAGGGACTTCCAGGAGAGGGGTTCCTGGAGCCATGCAGGGGGAGTCATTGAGCCTGTTTCCTGTAAGATTGAGGTCTGTCCTCTCCACCCTTGGGGGTGGAAGCACTCCACTGTCTAGGTCTATAAGAGGTCTGTGCTTGGGCCCTCCCTCAGGGGTGCCTATATCTACCCCTCTGAGGCCTGTCCGAGCTGGCAAAGGACCAATTTTTACTTGGCCAATTTCTTGCATCAAATCGTGCAATTCCTTATTATCTGCACATGCAGAAATGGTACCTAGCTTTTGTTTCATAACAGACAGAAGAAATTGCTGATATTTTAGCATATGAAATTGACAATTTAAAGCTCTAATGGATAAAGTAGCAGAAGTGTACACTTTTTTGCCCCATCTCTCCAAAGCTCTAGAATCCTTATCTGACGGAATAGGGTTCTTAGCAGAGGCGGCCTTAACACCCTTAGGACCCTGAGAAATGGTTTCTGGATCAGCAGTAGGATTTTTATAAAGAAACTGGTGGGAGTCAGGGACCCTGTAATATCTGTCAGGCTTTGCAGGTGCTGGGGGAAAGGAGTCAGGAGTTAAATTAGCCTCAGAAAAGACATCATCTACAATATCCAAAATAGGATGAATAGCCAGGGGTCTGTGTTGGGGAAGAAGAAGGAAATCCCTACGCCTTCTCTTAGATTCAGAGTACTCCTGTCCTTCCCAGTGAAAATGTTCCCTCATGTCATGTAAAGTTTCCCCAAAAGAAAAATCCTCAGGGGGAGAAGCTGAAGGAATGGATTCCTCAGCATCAGAATCCTCATAAGGAGGGAAAGTGTATTCCTGTTCAGAGGAAGACACTGAAGAAATAGATGCCTGATCAGAGGATTCATAATCCAATTCTTGTCTTGGCCTTTTGTCTGGAGGGGGTGTGAACCCCTAATCATAGTTAGTAAGTCCTCCGCCATTTTAAGCATTTGTTTTTGTGATTTAAGTCCCAGATCAGAGGAGGCCTGGGCTTGAGTCTTTGATTTAGAAGGAGTCTTTGCCCTTGTCTTTGCCTTTATCTGAAGCTGCGTAGGCCTGAAAACCCCCTCGGAAGCCGGTACTTGCACAGCGGCTTCGGACCCATCCGAGGGAGCATTGTCCAAAGGTCCTGCACCTGGAGTACTCAAAGGCCTAGTTGGCTCCTCGTGGGAGTCCGTTTCGGCAAGCGGTTCTGTAATGGCTGACGACAGGGGCTGCGAAAGCACCTCACTGACGACGGCTGAACCTGCAGCTGGCTCTGCTTGCAAACAGTCGTCTGATGAGGCCTGTCCTTATCCTTGCGCCTTTTGTGAACTCCGGTAGTCGGAAGCATGTCCGACGATATATTGTAATTAAATCGCCTGCCAAAGTAGTGAAAAGCAAAATTGCATCTCCGCTTAATAGTACGTTGATTAAATCTAGCACAAAACCGACAACTAGCTACATCGTGGTCAGGGCCTAGACAAGGAATACAATAAGAGTGGAAATCCTTATGAGGTATTTTCTTCCCACATGAAATACAATTATTAACTTTTTCTGACATCGGACTGGAGCAAGAAAAAAGTTTCCCCAACGAGGTACTTCGCTTTGAGAAGAAAGTCTTCGGAATGAAGCACCAAAAAATATCAGGAGTCAGCCGACCTGCACTTGCAAACTGCTTCCACCGTACGGCAAGAAAGACTGGAGAACATGGCGTCGGCTGGGAGCTTTGTACCCCTGGCGCTCTGACGTCAGGGAGGATGACTGAACAGCTGACGCCGGACCCAGACTTTGGGATTCTGGCCGACCGAGGGCTGCTTGCCGGCAGGAAGAACCCTACAGTGATGACTGCAACAGTGAAACACTATGAACATCTGATGCCTAGCTTAACAGAAGCGTCGTCGGCAGTTTTGGACCTGTGCGGTCTGTCTCTGTCTTTATCCTTACGTTTTTTCTTACTTTTTTTGGAAGATCGGTAGTCGGATGGTTTACCTAAGCCATATCGGAATTCCAAGGACTGAGCGCGAAAATATCTTGCTACAATAAGGGCCCGACGACGTATAGTTCTGTAGTTGAACAAAGCACAAAAGCGACAGCGAGGGACGTCGTGGTCTGGTCCTAAACAGGTGACGCAGTAAGAATGGAAGTCTCAGTGTGGTATTTGCATTCCACAGGCGAGACAATTGTTAACTTTTTCTAACATCGGTTAGAGCAAGAAAAAAGGATCCCCAACGGGGTACTTAGCTTTAGAAGACTTCAATTTCAATTCGGAAACGAAAACTCAGGTAGCGGCCGACCAGCACTCGTGCGAACTTCTGCTTCGGGCTCCTCAGCAAGAAAGACTGGGGTAATAGCGTCGGCTGCCTGATTTTATACCACTGATGACCTGACGTCAGTCTGGAGTGACAGCAACTGATGCAGAAATATTAAGCCTCTGGTAATTGGGCCGTCTGAGGGCTATCCCTGGCAGGATAACCCAAGTGTGATGACTGCAACAGTGAAACATGAACATCCATATATCTGATGGTAGTGCCTATTTCTCTGAATTTTAGTCCACCTGATAGATGTACTGATGTATCAGTGACAGTCTGACATAAGCATTATAGCAAGTTTAACATTAAACTCATAGGTTGGTACTACCACAATAACAAACTGTAAAGGAAAAAGAAAACCTCCTGGTGATCCCTAAATGATGTCATCTTCATCACTATAACACTATAAATCCCTTTTAAGTACTATAAAATTACCATAAGAAAATGCAAGGCAAACTACGAACATAGGCTTATAACTAATTTAAAAGACAGCCGCAAGGCCTTCTTCAGCTATGTTAGGAAGCACAGACAGCCGCAAGGCCTTCTTCAGCTATGTTAGGAAGCACAGAAGTAACTAACAATTGTGCACTGAACCTATCTAAAATGGTACTTCCTTATCTGATCCAGGGGACTCTTCTAATGTTCATGCAGAAAAATTATCTTCCAAATTCACACTACCCAGCCTCCCCATGTGTCTCCCCATCCCCCTCATTTCTATTTTTCCAGTATGATTTTAGAACAATGCCTTTTGACTCCTTTCGAAATTAAAAATACCTATTCAATGGATCTTGACAATATATCCCTGGATGCCCCGTGAAAGGCAAAGCCCCGTCTAGCAAAAAGTCCTCCATCAACCTTTCATCCCAACTCTCCCCACTGGCTATAATCCCCAAGAAGTTGAAAACAGCTGCTGTTGTGGTGCCCCTGCATAAATGCAGTCCCTCTACTGACCCTGGGAAAGTACAGTTGTGTACACTTACCATAAATGTAGATGTTCGAGTGTATTCACTGTTGCAGTCATCACACTTGGGTTATCTGCCTGAAGGTAGCCCTCAGTCGGCCGAATACCAGAGGCTTAGTATTTCTGCATCGGTTGCTGTCGCTCCAGGACTGACGTCAGGTTGTCAGGAGTATAAAAACAGGCAGCCGATGCCATTACATGAGTTTTTCTTGCCCCAAATGTCAGGAGCCCCGCAATAGGGAGCTAAGCTATGGTGGGAAAATCACCACCAGTAAAAAGTAAATACCAATACCCCTGCAAGGGGTGAGTAATATACACAGAGAAGAGAGAGAGAGAAGGGGGCTGGAGGAAGGGGAAAGTACAGTTGTGTACACTTACCATAAATGTAGATGTTCGAGTGTATTCACTGTTGCAGTCATTACATTTGGGTAATCTGCTGGCAGGTTGCCCTCAGTCGGCCTGATTAAGAAAGTCTTGTGTCCTGCATCGGTTGCTGTCCCTTCTTCCATGACGTCAGGTCGTCAGGGGTACAAAACATGCAGCCGAAGCCATTACAACAGTTTTTCTTGCCCCAGATGTCAGGTGCCCTCCAAATGGGGAGCAGAATATATAAATAATTTTAAACACAAAAATATATATCTCCAAACAAAAGCAAATACACCAAAAAGGCTTTTAAGTGTAGAAAAATAAAGGAGAGGCATAGTAAGAGAAAAAACAGGGGGCTGGAGGGAGGGTAACCAGGACTGCAACAGTGAATACACTCGAACATCTACATTTATGGTAAGTGTACACAACTGTACTATGTTCTTCGTGTTTCACTGTTGCAGTCATCACACTTGGGTTGATTCTCAAAGCTGAAGAAAAGGTTGGAGGCAGTCAAGAAGACTGGGGGCTGGCTAGGATGCCCTGCAAGACTGCGGTGGCAAAGCCTGCCCTGGATTTAGAGAAAATTGGTAAGTGATAGTGCTTGGTGAAAGTATGAACTGAACTCTAGGTAGCAGCTTCTAGAATATCACTGGTAGGAACACCTCTGAGAAAGGCTGCAGAAGTAGATGCAGCCCTGGTGGAATGGGATCTGATCCCTGGGGGATAGGTTTTCCATGGTGCTTATAGCCGAAATTAATGCAATGGCTTAATCCATTTGGAAATGGTTTGCTTTGAAATAGCCTTTCCCTCTGCCCATGTAGCAAATGCTACCAGCATTTGTTCAGATTTTCTTCGAGATTTAGTCCTGTCCAAGTAAAATCTAAGTTGTCTGTGTACATCCAATGAAAGCAGAATCCGCTCCCCTTTGTTCTGTGGATTGGGAAAGAAAGTTGGCAAATGAATGGACTGATTAAGAGCCACACTGGATACCACCTTGGGCATGAAGGATGGGTTGGGTCCTGAGTGACACCCTGTACGCATGAAAGATGATGAAAGGCTCCACTGCCATAAGGGCCTGCAACTCAGAAATTCTTCTAGCCGAAGTGATTGTCAAAAGGAAGGCTGTTTTCCAGGAAAGGAATTTTAAGTCTGCAGTAGCAGCTGGCTCGAAAGGAGGCAGAGTGAGTTTTTCCAATACAAAGTTAAGGTCACAGGCAGGCGTTGGAGCTCTCCTGGGTGGCCTTAAGTTTTTGGCCCCTCTGAGATACTGTTTTAACAGATGATGAGAGAAGAGGGGGGGGGTTCTGTGTTGTAATGAGCTGAAATGGCTGAGGCATGGATTTTTAAGGAAGAAAAATATAGGCCCTTGTGAAGCATCTCAGTTAAGTATTGCAAAATCTGAGGTAAATTGAGCACTGCTGTGGTCATCCCTGGAGATTGATTCCAGGCATAGAATCTTTTCCATTTGTCAGCATAAGATTTTCTGGTACTAGGTCTTCTCGCCTCCAAAATGACATCCATCACAGGTTTGCTGAGGGATGCTAAGGGAGAATTTAAGTGATTAGCCAAGCTGCAAGATTCAATGTGTGGAGCTGAGGGTGCAGAATTTGGTTGTTCTGCTGAGACAGTAAGGGAGGTGTCTGAGGCAGGTGCCATGGAGAAAGTTGTTGGCGAGGCCAGTCTGGAGCAAGCAAAATCATCTTTGGATTGTCCTATTTGACTTTTAGTAGAACTTTGGAGAGCAAAGGCAGAGGGGGAAAACATAGACTGATAGGTTTTCCCAGCTGAAGGACAGACCATCCACTTTCCAGGCTTTTTTGTGAGGAATTCTTGTGCAAAAATTGTCCAACTGGTAGTTCAGGGGTGAGGCAAAGAGATCTATGTCTGGACTCCCCCATTTGCGTGTCAACATGTTGAAAATCTGTGGTTCCAGTTTCCATTCGTGTGGGTCCATGAGATTTCTGTTTAGATCGTCTGCCAAAGTACTAAGCTTTCCTGGCAAGAACTGGGCTTGTAGTTGTACTTGATAGCTCAAGGCCGTGTTCCACAATGCCATGGCTTGTCTGCAGATGGGGTAGAAATGTGTACCCCCCCCTGCTTGTTTATGTACCACAAAACTGTGGTGTTGTCCGTCTTTACCATTAGTTGCCCTGGATGAAGGTAGTCCTTGAAGGCTGTCAGTGCTTTCTGTACAGCTAGTGCTTTCTGTACAGCTAGCATTTATTTTTGATTGATATGAAGGTGCATTTAATTCGAGCTCCATTTGCCCTGAATGCACTTCTCTGCCAGATGAGCTCCCCGTGCACATTCTGATGCGTCTGTTGTTAGGGTTTGGGTGGCAGGGGGTGGTGAGAATGGCAGTCCCTTGTTTTGGTGGCAGGCCTTTGCCCACCAAAGGAACTCTAGTTGCAGGCAAGGTATGATAGGAATAATTGTTTCCAGGCTGTGAGAATGTTGACTCCATAAACTTTTTAATTACCACTGAAGTTTCCTCATATGCAGTCTTGCATATGGAATTAGAAGAATGCAGGAGGCCATGAACCCCAAGGCTTGCAGTATTTGCTTGCTGATCGCAGGGTTTTTGTGGCCACCTGTTTGAAGTAAGTCACCAACTGAATATGCTTTTCTGGCGTAAGATAAGCCATCTGGGCAGTTGTATTCAAGCTTGCACCCAGGAATGTTATTTTTTGAGAGGGTACTAGTTGTGATTTCTTTTCATTTATGGTGTACCCTAGACAAGTTAGAACCCTTTTTACACACGCCAGATGTTTTAGAAGAATGGCCTTGTTTTCTGCCTGAATTAGACAATCATCCAGGTATGGATATATTTGAATTAGACAATCATCCAGGTATGGATATATTTGAATATTTCTTTGCCTGCAAAATGCAATTACTGGAGCCAGGCACTTTGTAAAGATGCTGGACGCAGTAGATAAGCCAAAGGGCAGTGCAGAGAACTGATAATGCAAAAAGCCTGTTTTGAAGCGGAGGTATCTTCTGCAAGATTCCCTGATTGGGATATGCAGGTAAGCCTCTTTTAAATGTAGAGTTGCCAACCAGGCATCTTTGCCTAGCATAGGAAGTAACTGGTGAAGAGTCAGCATCTTGAATTTTGGAATGTCCAGAAATGTGTTCAGAGTAGACAGGTCCAGAATTGGACGCCATGATTTGTCTTTTCTGAGTACCAGGAAAAGTCTGGAATAGAAACCTTGTCCCTTTTCCTCTTCTGGTACTAGCTGAACAGCACCCATGTTTAAGAGGGAAAGTACTTGTTTCTGAGCCTCTGCCCACTGATTTGGGGGCAGGTCTGGCTACCCGTTTGGTGTTGGCAACGTGTGGAAATGAAATCTGTATCCCTGGGACACTATATTTAAAACCCATTTGTACTGGTTATAAGTTGCCAGTTTTTTGCATGAAGAGCCAGTTTTCTCCCCAAAGGGGTGGCTAAAAGGTAAGTGCTTGGTAATTCTAAAGGAAAGTCATTGAGACTGTTTACCATAGGGAGGTGTCTTGTTGTTTCCAGATTTGGAAGAGGAGGCGCTCCATTGCTTAGTTCTGAAAGTCCCTTGGGACTGAAACTTGGTGCTTTTGGCATGTCTGGGTCTGGCTTGAGTGGCTCTGGAAGGAACTGGAAAGGACCAGTTATTAGTAGGCCAGTGCCTACTAAATCTTGGAGGTTGCACTTGTAAGAAATCTTTCACAGTCTGCATAGATTTAGCCTTATCTTCCATCTTTTTTAGGACTTCTTCAGCCTTATTGCCAGACGGTCATGCTGCAAAGGAGCATCCAACAATTTTGCTTTAACATGGTTAGGCAGAGATTGCTCCTTAAGCCAAGCATGCCTTCTAAGCACAGACCCAGTAACAGCAGCCCTGCAAGAGGCCTCCAAAGTATCAAAACCACATTGCAAAGTATGCTTTCCAACTTGTTCAGCTGAATGCAATAAATCCTGTAAATCTATATTTTCCACACAGTCAGAAATCAACATCATTTTCTGTTTAAGCAGTCCCATGATATGCTGCTGATATTTAAGCATATGAAATTGACAGTTTAAAGCCCTGATTGCCAAGGTTGCAGAAGTATAAACCCTTTTTCCCCCATCTATCCAGCTCCCTGGAGTCTCTATCAGAAGGGGTAGGATTTTTAGCAGAAGAAGCCTTAATGCCCTTGGGCCCCTGAGAAATGGTTTCAGGGTCCGCAACAGGATTTTTGAAAAGGAATTTGTGGGAATCAGGAACCCTGTAGTATCTGTCTGGCTTACAAGGGGCCGGAGGCAGAGAATCAGGGGCCATACTGGATTCTGAAAACACATCAACAACGTCTAATACAAGAATACAGGAGATATAGCCAAAGACCTATGCTGAGGAAGAAGAAAAAAAATCCCTAAGCCTCTTTTTGGATTCAGAAAAATCCTGACTTTCCCAGTGGAAATGTTCCCTTAAGGTATGCAAAGTTTCCCCAAAAGAAAAATTCTCAGGGGGAAAAGCAGAAGGAATGGAATCCTCTGCATCAGAGTCCTCATCAGTAGGTATAGACAACTCCTGTTCATTAGAAGAGTCAGAAGAAATAGAATCCTGTTCAGAAGATTCATAGTCAAGTTCAGGCCTAGGCCTCTTTGAAGATGGGGGTTGGCTACCCCTGATTGTGTCTTTCGGCTTTTCCCGGTTAGGGGTCGCCACAGTGGAACTCCGGTTCACTAATGATTGGTAGTTGATTTTTACGTGCCGAGTTACCAGCTCTGACGCACAACCTTCAACGAAGGTACACCCATTCATGCATGTCTCCACGCAGAAGACGCTCTAGCTGAGAATCGAACCAGACAGCGTCATACTGTGAGGCGACAATGCTACCGCAGCACCACCACCGCGGTTGGTTGGCTACCCCTGATAAGAGTAATTAAATCTTCAGCCATTTTGATCATTTGTTTTTTAGGCATAGGGGCCTGCACATGTGGTCTAGGCATCGGTTTTCTAGACATAGATCGAGATTTTGGCCTTAATATTGAAGATAGCGTTGATTTAATATACAAATCTGTAGGCCTGAATACACCCTCAGAAGCCGGTGCCTGCACAGCGGCTCCAGACCCATCCAAGGTAGAGACATCCGTGGGTTCCACAATTGAAGCATCTCGCTGCATACCAGACTCCGAATGGGTCTCAGTAGAGGCCTACAAATCAGAAGCAGCGGGTATCAGGGGCTGCGAAAGCACCTCACTGAGTACCAGCAAAATGGCTACTGGCTTAGAAGCGTTGTCGGCAGTTTTGGACCTCAACAGCCTGTCTCTGTCTTTATTTTTGCATTTTTTTAGGTATTCTGGTAGTCGGATTGCTAACCAACGTAATTTCTGGATAATTAAACCATGATCCAAAATATTTAGAAGCAAAAATGTACCGACGACGGACAGTGTGTGTTGATTAAATAAAGCACAGAACCGACAGCAAGGTACGTCGTGGTCAGGGCCTAGGCAAGGAATACAGTACAAGTGAAAATCCTTACGAGGTATTTGCTTCCCACAAGTAATACAATTATTAACTTTTACTGACATCAGTAAGGAGTAAAAAAAAAAAAAAAAAAAAGTTTCCAACGAATACTTAGCTTTTAGTTGAAGACTTTGGTTCTGAAACTCGAAAACGAAAATTTCAGGAGTCGGCCGACCGCCACTTGCGAACTGCTTCTGCTTCCGGCACTGTGCGGCAAGAAAAACTGATGTAATGTCGTCAGCTGCATGTTTTATACCCCTGATGACCTGACGTCATGGAAGAAGGGACAGCAACCGATGCAGGACCCAAGACTTTGTTAATTAGGCCGACTGAGGGCAACCTGCCAGCAGATTACCCAAATGTAATGACTGCAACAGTGAAACACGAAGCCTGCTCTGAAGCGTAGGTATCTTCTGCAAGATTGGGATATGCAGGTAGGCTTCCTTTAAATCCAGTGTTGCCAACCAGGCATCTTTGCCTAGCATGGGAAGCAACTGATGAAGAGTTAGCAACTTGAATTTTGGGATTACCAAAAATATGTTTAGGATAGACAGGTCCAGGATAGGACACCAGGAATTGTCTTTTTTTGGGTACCAGGAAAAGTCTTGAGTAGAAACCTTGCCCCCATTCTTCTTCTGGGACAGGTTGAATAGCTCTGATGCTTAAAAGAGAGAGAATTTGCTTTTGAGGCTCTGCCCACTGACTTGGGGTAGGTCTGGCCACCCATTTGGGGTTGGTAAGGAGTGTAAGTGAAATCTGTATCCTTGGGAAACTATATTTTAAACCCATTTGTCCTGGGTAATGAGTTCCCAATTTTTTGCATCCAGTGCAATCTTTCCCCCTAAAGGAACAGTCAGTTGAGCAGGGCTTGGAAGATTTAAAGTTAAGTCACTGAGACAGTTTACCATAGGGGGGAGTCTTACTACTCCCTGCTTTGGAAGTGGGAGCCGCCCCCACTGCTTAGGCCTGTGAGTACCTTGGGACTGAAGCCTGGTTGTTCTGCTGGTTCTGGGTTTGTACTGAGAAGGCCTGAAGAGGCAGGAAAGGACCAATTCTTAGAGGGGCAATGCCTACTAAATCTGGGAGGCTGTACTTGCAGGAAATCTTTAACAATTTACATAGATTTAGCTTTTTCCTCCATCTTTTTAAGTACTACTTCTACTTTGTTGCCAAACAGGCGGTCTTGGTTTAAAGGAGCATCCAGGAATTTAGCTTTAACATGATCTGGCAAAGATTGCTCCTTAAGCCAAGCATGCCTTCTAAGTACAGACCCAGTGACAGCAGCCTTGCAAGATGCCTCTAATGAATCAAAACCACATTGTAAGGTATGTTTCCAACTTGTTCAACAGAATGCATTAAATCCTGTAAATCTTTATTTTCAGCACAGTCAGGAATCAACATAATTTTCTGTTTAAGCAATCCAATAATATGTTGCTGATACTTTAACATATGAAACTGGCAGTTTAAGGACCTAATGGCCAAAGTAGCAGAAGTGTATACCTTCTTACCCCATCTATCCAGTGCCCTGGAATCTCTATCAGAGGGGGTAGGATTTTTGGCAGTAGTAGCCTTAATGCCCTTGGGTCCCTGTGAAATGGTCTCAGGATCAGTAGTAGGATTTTTAAAGAGGAACTTGTGAGAGTCAGGTACCCTGTAATACCTATCAGGTTTTCTGGGAGCAGGAGGTAAAGAGTCAGGGGCCAGGCTAGATTCGGAGAAGGCATCATCTACAATGACCAGTACAGGAGGGATAGCTAAAGGCCTGTGTTGAGGTAGGAGTAAGAGTTCCCTAAGCCTCTTTTTGGAGTCACAGTAACCCTGGCTTTCCCAACAAAAATGCTCCCAAAGAGTATGCAAGGTTTCACCAAAAGAGAAATTCTCTGGAGGGGAAGCAGAGGGAATAGAGTCCTCTGCATCAGAGTCCTCATAGGTAGACAAAGGCAAATCCTGGTCATCAAAGAAAACAGAAATTTCAGAATCCTGATCAGAAGAATCAGAAGGAAAATCAGTCCTAGGTCTCTTAGAGGGGGAAGGGTGGCTTCCCCTGATTAGAGTAATAAGGTCTTCAGCCATTCTTATCATTTGTTTTTAGGCATAGGGGCCTGACCATGCAGTCTGGGCATCGGTTTTCTAGGCATGGATCGAGTTTTAGGCCTTGAAGAAGAAGATGGAGTTGGTTTAATATGCAAGTCAGTAGGCCTGAATACACCCTCAGAAGTCGTTGCCTGCACAGCGGCTCCGGACCATTCCAAGGTAGAGACATCCGCAGGTTCCACAATCGAAGAAGCATCTTGCGGCATACTGGACTCCGAATGGGTCTCAGTAGAGGCCTGCGAATCTGAAGTAGCGGGTATCAGGGGCTGCAAAAGCGCCTCACTGAGTATCGGTGAATTGGCGACTAGCTTAGAAGTGTCGTCGGCAGCTTTGGACCTATGTGGCCGGTCTATGTCTTTATCTTTGTGTTTTTTGGAATGTCGGTAGTCGGGTGGCTTACCAAAGCCATTTCGGAATACGGAGATCGAGAACGAAAGTATTTAGCGACAATAAGGGCCCAGCAATGAATAGTTAGAGCATTGAACAAGGCATAAAACCAACAGGGAGGTATGCTGTGGTCTGGGCCTAAACAGGTGACGCAGTAAGAAAGGAAATCTCGGCATGTTATTTGCTTTCCATAGGAGAGATAATTGTTAACTTTTTCTGACATCGGTTAGAGCAAGAAAAATGGATCCCCAACAGGGTATTTAGCTTTAGAAGACTTCAGGATGATTCAATTCGGAAACAAAAACTCAGGTAGCGGCCGACCGGCACTCGTGCGAACTGCTTCTGCTTCGGGCTCCTCAGCAAGAAAGACTGATGTAATGGCATCGGCTGCCTGTTTTTATACCACTGACGACCTGACATCAGTCCTAGAGCGACAGCAACCGGCGCAGAAATACTAAGCCTCTGGTATTCGTGCTGACTGAGGGCTTCCTGTAGGCAGGTAACCCAAGTGTGATGACTGCAACAGTGAAACATGAAGAACATCTACAGATTTATTCATCTTACAGATGTTATTAAAAATTCCATGGAATATATTTTATCTAAACTAATAAATTATATATCTGATCTTGTATCCTTGGATATACTCCATACTTGCTTTGTAAAAGGCTGATTTTGCCTTCTCAATTTGGTTGAGTTCTTTGACAGGGTTGCTGAGGCCATAGACAAGTGACGGACAGTCCAAACAGCCTATCCAGATCTTGCCAAGACCATTAACACTATGCCTCATGCTGGGATTACTAACAATTTCTCCCAATTCAACAATAACCCATTATTAGTTTGCAGGTAGTTAACTGGCTATCTGAAAGAACCTATACTGTTATGGTCAGTGATATTTGCTCTAGACAGAAAAGCACCACAAGTAGTGCCCAACGGGGCTCTGTCCTGGGCCCTTTGTCTTTGTGTATACTTCTGTGCCACGAAAGTGGATACTAATGGGCTATGGTTAACCAGGTTTACTGATGACTTCCAACTAGATGTCAGCTACCAAGTCTCATTCTGATACTCAAATTCCCCAGCAATGACTAGACAACACAAATGCTTGGTGTGTTAAGCATAAGCTTACCCTCAATGCCAAGAAATTCAACACTGTATCCTTGCGCAAATCCAGCATCACTGCTGCTTATCACAAAGCTGACATTCCACTTAAATCTGACCCAGTCATCAGAGACCTGGGTACATATGCTGGTAAAAGACACTGACCACCACATCTCTTTAGAAATACTTCGACTTTGAACAGTTTATTATTCTTTGTGGTATCTGTTATAGGTCTACTTGATTCTTCTCTTATTAGGCCCACCACTGAATAGAATTCCCCTTTAGGACATAAACACCTAAACCAGCTCCATATTTTGTCAACAAAAAGATCTCAGTCTCAGTAACATTAGCTACTCTGATAGACTAAAAGCAATGTCCCTTTATTCATCATTGCACAGACTTGTGATGAGTGACATCTGCTTGGCCTTCTGTTTTAATTATGACCAGGCACTTTAAAATCCTTCCTCTGAAAGGAACCCCAGGTATTGAAAACATCTGCTGTATCTTTAGTACCACAACACCACCACCAGATGACATGGCAGGTATGTAATCCGATATACTCCCTACTTCTAAAACAGGCTGCCTTTATTTATCAAGCAGATTACTTTACTAGTTGTTGTTGTGTCTTTCGGCTTTTCCCGGTTAGGGGTCGCCACAGCGGAACTCCGGTCCGCTAATGATTGGCAGTAGATTTTTACATGCCGACTTGCCGGGCCTGACGCACAACCTTCAACGAAGGAATGCCCATTCACGCATGCCGCCACACAGAAGACGCTCTAACTGAGAATCGAACGGAGCAACGTCTTATTGTAATCTTTAAAAATAGTCTGGATGGGCGCTCAAACGGGACATTTTTAGTGATGTAGCTAAGCTTCTAGATGTTCTCTTTCACATTAAGCTTGGCAAAAACCTATCAACATATTCTGGAAAGGAGTTAGTTACGACAAATGTGTCAGATGTTATAATTCATGGATGGGTTTTTTTTCTAGCATTTGAACACAACACAACACAACACTGAAACATGGAACAAATTAAAACAGACTGATAAAAATAAATAAATAAATAAATCTATAAATAAATTTAGCGAGAAGTGTTGGGGTAATCTGTACATCATGCAGAAACACAAGAGACATCACCAGTGTATGTTTTAGCCAAACCAGAGAGTAAAAAATATGTCAAAGAGACCAAGCAACAGACTTCACCGTGTAATACTTCAAACTTCCTGTAGTAGAGGCCCATGACATGTATGAAAATGACCCCCAGATGAATGGCTGTTGAATGCCCATGATATTTTAAGTCTTAAAACCCAGCTTAATCTACATAAAATTAGGTTGTCTGCAAAATATACCAATAACATTCAAACCAAAGGGTAGAAAAGTTACACATACAAAACATTTAGCCAAAACAGCAAGAAAGACCAAGCCAAGCAGAAGTCTTCACTGCACAATACCTTAACTCTCCTGTAGTAGAGGTCTGTGGGATATATGCAAATAGCCCCTTAAGGACATACCTGTGTTTCAGTTATATGGCTAATGAATACCCATGAATTTTTACTTTTTAATGCTTTGCAAGTATGCAGTGGTAGCGTTGTCGCCTCACAGCAAGAGGTTCTCCCATTCGATTCTCGGCTGGAGCGCCTTCTGTGTGGAGTCTGCATGTCCTCCCCCGGTCGAGGGGCGTTCGAAAGACATGTGTGAATGGGCGTGCCTTCGTTGAAGGTTGGGCGTCGGGCTGGCACCTCAGCACTGTAAAAATCTACTGCCAATCATCAGCGGACCAGAGTTCTGCTGTGGTGACCCATAACCGTAAAAAGCCTTTGCAGGTATATTCAGGTCGATAAAGCCAAACTCCACCAGCACAAAATTGTACGTTTCAGGAGATATTCACCTTAATCATGAGGGGAGAGGTTAACTAAACATAGTTCACAGACCAGTAGAACAATATTACCTGCATGTAATCTTAAGAATATGAATTAAAATAAAATTAGGACAGTGTTAATCAGCAATGCAAGAACAACACATCTAAACAACAATGTCTGGAAGGCATACAATTTTAGCATCCTCTCCAGATTAACTTTAATAACCTCACTTCCCCAGCACCAGGGTCCATCTGCTCTGATTTGTTCTTGTTTGCTACATAACCACCCCGTTCATGTGGGTTTGTGCTTATTTTATCAAAGCTCCACAGAGTTTGACAACCAGCTACTGCGCTCTGCTGTATTTATCTGATCAATCCAAGCCATCTGCTGATCTCTGCAAAACTTAAGTAGAATTTTTCACTGTATATTGCACTTTTGAATTGAATTTTTACCATATCACTGCTTATTGGAACTTTTTTTCTGAAATTGTTGCACTTTATTTGCTGTAGCATAGACTAGATTCAGACCTGCTGAATCTAGTTCTGTTTGTATAACCTGGGCATTAAACCAGGCCATCTTTTATTGGACAGGGTTCCCCTACAACCTAGTGGCAGCAGTGCACAGTTAGAACTCATCTGATTGAAGGTTGCTGGAACAGGGTTCAGTTTTGAGCTTTTTTATTGGTTAACTTATTTAAATCAGTTTCCTTCATTTGCTACACAAGCACCATGTTTGTGTGGGTTTGCGCTTGTTTGGGCATCGTGCACTGCTGAGCAGCGGTTGGCACCATTGGCTGTTATAGACACAAACACTTCTGCCTACAAATCTTCCCTTAGTAGTCTGCTTGTGGTCTGTCGGTGAGTTCTCGCATTTTTCCCTCACCTGACAGGTGATATATTCAGTGAAGCTCCTGAGGTACCAATACAGATTCTATCCACTAGCCCTTCATATTTTTTATACACTTATCTTGTCCTCTACCTGGTCCTTCCTGTCCTTTTCCCTGTTTTCTGACCACATCAACTGACCTAGCATTATGAACAGACAATTTCCCACAATTTCGCCAGCCAGCCTGGTCAACATGGGCATCTTGAGGCAATGTAGCAATTGCCTCATGTATACTGACAACCCACTTCTAGTCCACACAATTTCATTAAGTGAGAGATGCAGCTATACCAAGACCTAGAATTCAGGCTCTCTCACTAACCAGTCAACTCATCTGATATTAAGCAGATACCTAAACATCAGATACCTTCCAAACACAAACACGAGCACGATTTGCATAATACATCCTCTGCAGAACATAGTACACATAATATATTGCATACCAGTGTCTCACCAATCAAGCCCTTAAAGCATAACACAAAAACAAACATCTTAGTCATAAGCAACTCAGTTATGAGACACACAGATGTCCCTCTCACCATGTTGGTGAAGGAAAACATCACGGTCAGCTGTCTGTCAGGATCCACCATATCACACAGACACTCAAGTCTCTCAACAACAGGAACGGTTATAACTCTGTCATAGTCCATGTTGGTGTGAAATGACTTGAGACATACCTCACTGAACTATATGAACAGAGACATGACTGAGCTCTCTGATCACGTGTCTCAGATAGGTATGGCCCTAGCCTTAAGCAGCATTTTACCTTTGCCTAGGATGACAATAATTTTTTCTGTTTACTAAGGTGACTTCAACAATTGGATTGGTTTCTGGTGTCATTCAAAGGGGATCCAGTATCTGTCAGCCTGGAATGACATGGTCAACAGACCTCTATGCATTGCCAGATGGTCTTCATCTGTCGTCCCAGGGATTTTGGTTACTTGCTAAGGATCTTGCCACTCCCATAGTGCCTTTTTAGGCACTGCCACAAGAACAAAATTCCAGATGTAAAAATATTCTCTAAAAACTACCTCAAGGTTATGCTGCTAAATGTTAGGAGTCTAAACCAGAAACTGCACTCAGTGGAAGCAGTCCTCAACTTGGAAGATGCCAGGTTACATTTCCTTCCACACGTTCGGACCACAAACTGAAGGCGTGAGAACTAAAGGAGGTGGTGTATCAATATTCATTAAACATAAATACACCTCTAGATTGGTTAAACAGCACAATTCCCTTGAATTACTTCAGGTTCAATTGACTGTAGGTAAGACCCTTCTTCAGGCCATTGCCAGCTACAGGACACCCTCCATGAATCAGGATATCCACTCAGCCTACTTGGATCTATTTGAGTCAATCAGACTAATTACCTATCCATTGACTGTGTAAATTACACCTGTTCTAACGCACTTGCCTAAAGGTTCCTGGACTTCGTTAACTCTAGTACCCTGGACCAGCTGGTTGACACACCCACAAGGGGGTCAAACATTCTGTATCTGGTTCTCACCAACATGGGGGACCACTGCACCACCTCCAGTATGTGGCCATCCCAGATGAGATCTGACCACAAATCAGTCTCGCTAGAAGTAACGATAACACAAGACCCAGCTTAGCGACAACTAGACTAAAAAAAACTTGGCCAAGGTATAGTACAACGTCTTACATGACAGTATAAATAGCTTCATAGCCCCCCCCCCATGATGGAACAGACACCTATGCTGAGTTATACACCAAAGCTTTATACGAGCACCTGTACAACTGTATTGACTCTGCCACACCTGATAGAACCCAAGCAAGATCTTCAAGGAAAACTATACAATAGGAGAAAGAAATTTCTGTCTAACAGTAGGAAGGAATAGTCTCAAAACTGGAAATACTCCCTCCTCTACTTAAAATAAGCAAACAAGACTCCTAGTGAAGTCCTCCAAAGCTAACTACAAATCCAAATTATCTTCCCTAACTAAGGAAAACCACAAGGCATTCTTTAGTTACATCTGTAACTTAAAAGGTAAGGCTTAGATTTGCACAGAACTCATAGTTAATGGTACCACATATACAGAATCTGTGGCTATAGCAAACCTGCTGGCTGACAGGTTCAGTGAAAACTTCACCCCCCCCCCCGTCCCTGCCACATATACCCCAAAGCATCCATAACACCGGTCTCCCATCCAGTATCTCTGAATAGCAGGTCTTAAATGCCCTCTCCAAGGCCAAAAGCACAACCTCTGTGGGACCAGACAATATCCCAGGCTGTGTTCTACATGGGTTAAAACAAGAATAAGCACGCTTTTCAATCACAGCCTAAGCACTGGCTTCATCCCAGTGGAATGGAAAACAACCACCATCATCCCCTTGCACAAATGGGGTGCATTCACTGACCCCAGGAACTAGACACCCATTAACCTGACCAGCTTTATCTGCAAGGCCATGGAACAAATCATCATGGACCTTATTAACAAAGACATAGGAAATCTCCAAATGCTCGATCCCACCTAGTTTGGCTTTGTCAAGGGGACAGCATGCCTGTCAAACTTGGTGGACTTCTTTGAGACAGTCACCAAAGCCCTAAACAAGGGCAAATCTGTGCATACAGCCTACCTAGACTTAGCCAAGGCCTTTGACACAATCCCCCACTCGGGCATCATTCATAAACTCAACCAGCTGGGTATCAACCCATATACCGTCAGGTTGGTTGCAAACTGGTTCCCTGATAGAACTCATATGGTCAAAATAGGGGACTCCACCTCCTCTAGCAGACCCATAAGCAGTGGTGTTCCACAGGGATCAGTTATGGGACCCCTAATGTTCAGAATCTACGTCTTCGAAGTACAGGCTAAAACTAGAGACTAAAGACCGGGGCTGACAATGTTTGTTGATGACTGCAAACCGGGAGCAATCACTGAAATTCCTAGCGATGTCAACATCCTGTAAGAAGGTCTTACACAGACTGACTGGTGATGGTGTTAAACAATGCAAAAAATGCATCATCATCCCCCTTCAGCAAGGTGAGAGATCTGGGCACACAGGTCGACAGCAACCTCAACTTCGATCACCATGTCTCCACAGTGGTAAGAAGAACATTTTATATGGCTCATCTCATAAGTAAGGGCACTGCCTCCAGAGAAAGAGAGGTTATAACTTCCATGTAGTCTTCCATCATCAGGCCAATAATACAGTGCGATGCTTCCTTTGGTATGCTCCTTTCCAAACACCTGCAGCAACTGGAGAGAATACAAAGGTTCCTTACTAAGAAAATTCAGGGTCTTCACGATCTGTCTTGTGTGGTCAGACAGAAATCATTGTCACTTTACTCTGTATCATACAGACTGCTCAGAGGCAACCTGTGCTTCACATATAGAGCAATCTCTGACCCAGGTTTAATGGAAATGCTGCACATTCACAAGTCAAACTGCACATGGGCCACTTGCTCAAAGGAACAACCTGGTATGCGACATCAATAGAACTTGCTGGACAGACAGATTGTCTCAGAGGTTGCCCCACCTTTGGAACAAGCTTCCTATTCATATTAAAGCCCCTCGTTGGCCTTATTTAAGCATAATTTGGATGACTGGATGGGTAACCGGAAATTTACCCTGGAGGTTCCACCTGTATCCCTCTTGGACAGGGGCAACAGGTGCTGGTTTTAGTGTCTGCTTGAACCAGACACCCTTGGGAACATGGGTTGAACCTGGCATCTGATCCGGCTGGTTCTTACATCTGGCCAGTATACCAAAGTCTAGATGCTACTGCAAGATACATGCAACAACACACATCACTCAGCAATCACTGGCCATAAAGAGATGTCAGGTATAAAGCGGACGTCAGCATGTACCTATATCAGAACTGAATGCTGCAAAGCACCAGTCTGATAAAGTGAGAAACGTAACCAGGGACCAGGCAAGCATCAGGGAGAAGGCAGGGGGGGAAGCAATACTGTAGCATATAGAAGAGAAGGACATCTATGTGGTAATATTTTACAAAACCATTCTATGCCCTTCTGTTCATATGCTGCAGTATTCATAACATGAGGGAGAGTGCCAAAGTTCATGCAGAGAAGTTGGGAGGAGGAGCAGAAACATTTTCCACAAAGCAATGGAGAACAGCTCTGGCAAACAAACCCCACTCTGGACTTGGAAATAACATCCAATTTGTACTGCTTGGTGAATGTATGAACAGGGGACCAGGTAGCTGACTCCTGGATGGAAGTTGCATCCAGTCCTTTAAAGAAGGTCCCAGAAGAGGGCACAGCCCTAGTAGAGAAGACAGATCCTTTCCAATGGCTGAGTAGCAGAAAGAAACAGCTTTAGAGATCCAAGCAGAAATACTTCACTTGGAAACAGGTTGGCCCAGGACCCTTGGGTGATAGGAGACAAACAATCTGTCAGACATATGGATGGGCTTGGTTTTGCACAAATAGTATCTGAGATGTCTGTGAATGTCCAAGATGTACAGAATCCTCTCAATGGAGGACTGGGGAAAAGGAAAAAAGGTAGGGAGATTGATGGCCTGATTCAGGGATGACTCATTTACCACCTTGGACATGAATGATGGGTTAGTCCGAAGAGAAACCCTGTCCCTATGAAGAAAGTGAAGGGAGAAGAGCCCATGAGGGCTTGCAACTCAGAAACTCTTCTGGCAGAGGTAATAGCCACTAGGAGAACCATTTTCCATGTGCAGTGTTGCAGGGAGGATGACACTGCTGGTTCAAAGGGGTCTATGGTAAGTTTTTCCAGGATAAAATTGAGATCCCAAGGAGGAGGCACTAGTTTCCTTAGTGTTCTAATGTGAAGGATGCCTTTTAGGAAGAGCCTGTCTTCCAACCCGGAAGCCAAGGGCAAACAGATGCATCTTGACAGAGGAATATGACAAGCCACTCTTCATTAATTCATACAGGTAAGACAAAACCACTGACACCTCTACAGGCAGTGGTTGCAAATTTTTTCCAAGTCACCAGAAGTAAAACCTCTTCTATTTGGAGACATAGGATTTTCTAGTAGTGGATTTTCTGGCCTCCTGCAGAACTTGCAGCACATCCTCAGTGTAATATCTAAAGGAAATCAAAGCCCTATCATGCACAGAGTCAAGTTTAGGGTTGGCATCTGTGGATGTACTAGAGTTCCCTTGTCCTGTGCAAGTCCATCCTGAGGAGTAACTTGTGGTGGCTGCCCTTGGCTAAGTGTAGAAGAAGGGGGAACCAATGCTGTCTTGGCCAAAAGGGGGGGTCACCAGCAAGGATTTTGGTTGTTCCTGCTGAATTTTCAGCAGAATCTTCTGAATGAGTGGGAAGGGGGGGATGCGCACAGAAACATCCCCTTCCATGGAAAATATAGTGTGTCCACCTTCCATGCACCAGGATGTGGAATCCTGGCACAATACCTGGGAAGCTGTTTGTTCATGAGGGACGCAAAAAGAACTATCTGAGGGATACCCCATCAATAGACAAGGTCCATGAACACATCCCTGTTCAACCTCCACTCATGGGATTGAGTCATGGACCTGATTAGAAAGTCTGCCATCACATTCTGAGCTGATGGAATGTAAACGGCCTGGAGTGAAAAGTACAGTTTTGTACCTACCATAAATGTAGATGTTCGAGGATTCCATTGCTGCAGTCCTGACTATTGGGTATAGTCCGCGTCCCAGTCGGCCCGAATACCAGAGTATAAGGCTGACGTCAGTCATGGCGCCTTAGACTGACGTCAGTACGTCAGGGTACTAATGCGCATGACCGACGTCATTTCCTCAGTCTTTTCTTGCCCCAGATGTCAGAAGACCCAAAAAGACAAGTCCCAAAAAACCTGCACCAAAAAACATGTACAATATATACAACAATATATACAAAAAATATAAGCATGTAAACTCACCTACACAACCACACCTAAACACAGAGGGGAAGGAGGGAGGGTAAATTGGACTGCAGCAATGGAATCCTCGAACATCTACATTTATGGTAGGTACAAAACTGTACTATGTTCTTCGTCTTCCATTGCTGCAGTCCTGACTATTGGGTAGAATCCCAAAGCAGAGGAAAGGGAGGCTGGCAAATTATAAGGAAGTAGGAGCTGATAACATGCCTTGCAAAACAGCAGTGGCAAAACCAGCCCTAGACTTAGAGTAGATAGGAAGATGATAATGCTTAGAGAAAGTATGCACTGAACTCCAAGTAGCTGCTTCCAAAATATCCTTAGTTGCCACCCCTTAGAAATGCTGTTGAAGTGGCAGTAGCCCTAGTGGAATGAGGCCTAATCCCAGCTGGAATCTCCTTGCCATGATGGGAATAACAAAATGCAATGCAAAAGCCAATCCACCGGGAAATAGTTTGTTTTGACACAGGCTTGCCCTGTGAACTCAAGGCAAAAGAAACAAACAACTGCTGAGACTGCCTAAAATCCTTAGTCCTGCTTAAATAATATCTCAATTGCCTGTGTACATCTAAAGTGTGCAAAATCTTTTCCCCTTTATTTTGGGGATCTGCATAAAAAGCAGGCAAATGAATAGTTTGGATTAAAGCCACACTAGAAACCACCTTAGGCATAAAGGAAGGATTAGTACGTAATGATACCCTATCCTTATGGAAAATCAAAAAAAGGCTCTACTGCCATAAGGGCCTGCAACTCAGACACCCTTCTTGCAGAAGTAATGGCCAACAGAAAAGCAGTCTTCCATGACAAGTATTTCAACTCAGCAGTAGCCGCAGGCTCAAAAGGTTGTAGAGTAAGTTTTTCCAACACAAAATTGAGATCCCAAGCAGGAGTAGGAGCTCTCGTGGGGTCTTATATTCTTTGCCCCTCTAAGAAACTGCTTGAACAAAGGATGCGAAAACAAAGGTGGGTCACAATCATAATGAGCTGAAATTGCTGCAGCATGAATCTTAATGGAAGAGAAGGACAAACCTTTGTCCAATAACTCAGTAAGATATTGAAGAGCCACACTCAAATTAGGCTCAGAAATCTCCAAATTCTTTGCTGTACTCCAAAATAAAAATCTCTTCCATTTGTCTCGTACACCTTCCTTGTACTAGGTCTTCTAGCTTCCATAATCACATTTAAAACTTGTTGAGGAAGTTGAGACCTGCTGTGCTTCAAGAGAGAATATGCCAGGCTGTTAGATGAAGAGAGTGAAGCTTGACATTGAGCAGATGACCATCCTTCTGAGATAACAGATGAGGAATCAGAGGTAAAGGCCATGGAGGCTTCCTTACCAGACTCCGTAGTAGTGGATACCAGTGTTGCCGAGGCCAATCTGGAGCTATCAAAATCATCCTTGGCCTGTCTTGTCTGACCTGTAATAATACCTTTGGAAGAAGAGGCAGAGGTGGAAAGGCATAGACATGAAGGTTTTTCCAACTGAAAGACAGAGCATCCACTTTCCAAGCTGTGTGATGAAACCCCTTTGTGCAATACTTTGGCAGCTGGTGGTTTAGTGGAGAAGCGAACAGATCTATGTCTGGAGTTCCCCATGACACTGTCAATTTCTGAAATACATGAAGATCCAGTTTCCACTCGTGGGGATCCATGATTTGTCTGCTTAACACATCTGCTAGGGAGTTCTGTGCTCCTGGCAGAAACCTTGCCTGAAGAGTTAGTTGCAGGCTTAACGCAGTCTCCCATAAAATCATTGCTTGCCTGCATAGAGGATAAGAATGTGTTCCCCTTGCTTGTTGATGTACCACATGACAGTTGTGTTGTCTGTTAGAATCAACACCTGCCCTGGAAGAAGTAACTCCTTGAAAGCCATCAATGCAAACTGGACTGCTAACATCTCCTTCATGTTGATATGTAGATGCTGTAGTCTGGCAGGCCACTTGTCTTGTATCCACTTTCCATTTAGATGAGCTCCCCAAGCAGTGTCCGAGGCATCTGTCGTTAAAATCTGACTCGCCTCTGGCCGGGTCACAGAGAGTCCCTTGTTTAGGTGACATTCCTGAGCCCACCACAAGAATTCCTTTTGAAGGCAAGGTATTATTTGAATGACAGTGTCCAAATCCTGGCAGTGCTGTGTCCATACATTTTTGAGATACCATTGCAGCTTCCTCATATGCAGTTTGGCATTGGGAAGCACCAGAATACAAGATGCCATGAACCCTAATGCTTGAAGGACTGTCCTTGCAGTCAGCACGGACTGATGAGATAGTTGATGGAAGTAAAGTGACAGACTCTTTTGTTTGTCCGGGGTTAAAAGGCCATCTGGGCTGCTGTATTCAGTCTCACACCCAGAAAGCACACGTCTTGAGAGGGTACTAGACTGGACTTTATTTCGTTCACAGAATACCCCAGGCATCTTAGCACTGCTATGACATATTCCAGATGCTGTAGAAGGTCTTCCTTTTCTTGAGCCAGAATCAGGCAGTCGTCCAAGTAAGGATAGATTTGAATGCCTTGAAGCCTGAAGTAAGCTATCACTGGAGCCAGAACCTTTGTGAATACTCTGGGCGCAGTAGATAAGCCAAAGGGCAATGCAGAGAACTGATAATGAAAATCTCCAGTTCGAAACCGCAGATACTTTCTGCAACCTAGCCTTATAGGCACATGAAGGTAAGCTTCCTTGAGATCTAAAGTTACCATCCAGTGATCTTTGCCCAGCAGAGGTAACAGTTGTTGTAACGTCAACATCTTGAACTTGGGAATGTCCAGATAAGTGTTGAGGATAGATAAATCCAAAATTGGTCTCCACGTGTTCCCCTTCTTTGGTACTAGGAACAGGCGAGAATAAAATCCGAAGCCCCTTTCTGATACAGGGACTGGCTGAATGGCCCCTATCTGGAGTAACTGAGAAACTTGCTTGTGAGCCTCTTTTCTTTGTGGAGGAGGAACATCTGGCATGCCTTTGAAAGGGGGCATTGTGTGGAAATAAAATCTGTAACCGTGATGAATGATATCCAGCACCCATCTGTCTTGAGTGATTAAATCCCAATTATCTGTGAAAAGAGACAGTCTTCCTCCCAAAGGAGCTGCCAGACGAGAATCCACTGGCAGCTGAAAAGGCAGGTCATTGGGTCTGCTTACGAAAGGACTGACCCCTGCCCTCACCAGAAGTCTGAGCAGGTGAACTCTCTGATCTAGGCCTAAACGAACCTTGAGCCCTGCCCCTACCACGTCTAGACCTACCCCTAGACTGGGAACCATAAGCAGGATATGTCCACCCCTTAGCAGGCCAATTTCTACTAAACTTGGAGGCTGCACCTGCAAAAATCTTTAACAGTCTGCATAGACTTAGCTTTGTCCTCCATTTTCTTTAAAACTGCTTCCACAGGCGGTCCAAACAACACATCAGACTGCAAAGGAGCATCCAAAATCCTGGTCTTAACATGCTCAGCTAAATTCTGATCCTTCAACCAGGCATGTCTGCGAAGAACAGAACTAGTAGCAGCCACCCTCGAGGAGGCCTGAACAGCATCAAAACCACACTGCAAAGAATGCTTACCCACTTGTTCAGACACATGAACCAAATCCAGCAATTCTTTACACTCAATACCTTCCGCCAAAGCATCCACCTTAGATTTCAATTGTGAAAGGAGATAATTCTGATATTTTAGCATATGAAACTGACAATTCAACGCCCTCATGGCTAGAGTGGAAGTAGTATATACTTTCTTACCCCACCTATCCAAAGCCCGTGCCTCTTTATCAGAGGGTACAGGATTTTTAACCACAGAAGCTTTAACACCTTTAGGCCCCTGAGAAACAGTTTCTGGGTCCGCCCTAGGACTCTTAAACAAATACTTATGAGCTTGGGCACCCTATAATACCTATCAGGCTTAACAGGAGCAGGAGGCAAGGAGTCAGGGTTCAGGAAGCCTCTGCAAAACATCCTCCACCACATTCAACACAGGAGGAATAGCTAAGGGCCTATGCTGGGGTAAAACAAGAATTCCCTAAGCCTTTTCCTGGAATCAGAGTAATCCTGGCCTTCCCATTTAAAGTGCTCCCTCATGGAGTGAAGAGTCTCTGAAAATGAAAAATCCTCAGGAGGAGAAGCTGTAGGAGTGGAATCATCCACATCAGAATCAGAATAAGTAGGAAACTCTTGTAAGTCTTCCACAGAAGACTCTGAAGCCTGTGAACACTGTTCAAAACTATCAAACTCCTGTTCCACCCTAGGCCTCTTATCAGGCGGGGCATAGAACCTCTAATCAGAGTAATCAAATCTTCTGCCATTTTAAGCATATGTTTCTTAGGCACAGAGCCGAAATGCTAGGAGAAGCCCCACAGAAGCTGAACTTGGCCTACCTCTAAAAGAAGCTTTGGCAACAGAAGGAGAGGCCCTAACTACCTTGGGAAGAGAGGGAAGAACAGTTACCTGAGAAGCCCCTCAGCCTGGCCTACCTCCTGAGAGGGCACATCCTGTAACAGTAAAGTATCTGCCTGAGACTCCATAGAGACTCCTGGCAAAACCTCTGGCTCCCTGGGCCTTCTAAAGAACCGGCGTCCGGGACTGCGGTTCCTCACCCTAGGCTTCACTGTTTTGTCCTTGCGCTTCTTGGATGAAGCGGGCGTCGGAGCATCCGGCGGCATATTATAATTACAGCGCTTCCCAAACACTAACCTAGCACAATCTAGCCTCCTCTTAATAGTGCGCTTGTTAAATCTAGCACAAGAGCGGCAACCAACAACGTCGTGCTCAGGCCCTAAACAAGGTATACACAATGTATGATAATCCCTATGCGGTATCTGTTTCCCACAAGAAATACAGTTATTCACTTTTCTGACATCCGGTTAAATACTGAGGCAAGAAAAAACAAAATGTTCCCAACGGGTACTTAGCCAACTCTGTTTCGGTCTGAAACTCCGGTTTCGGAAAATCTCAGAACGCCAACCTGCACTCGCAAAATTGCTTCTGCATCGGACCATGCGGCAAAAAAGACTGAGGAAATGACGTCGGTCATGCGCATTAGTACCCTGACGTACTGACGTCAGTCTAAGGCGCCATGACTGACGTCAGCCTTATACTCTGGTATTCGGGCCGACTGGGACGCGGACTATACCCAATAGTCAGGACTGCAGCAATGGAAGACGAAGAACATCCTGATTCTACTGGGCTATCTCTCCCAGGCATATAATGCCAGTCTTCAGAGGATATAGGACTTTGTCCCTCCCTGCTTGTTGATGTACCAGAGGACCGTGGTATTGCTGTGAACCACCTTAGGACCCCTGGTGAAATCCTGGACTTGTAAGATTTTCAGGGCAAAAATCAAAGCTCTCATTTCCTTTATGTTGATATGTTCTTTTGACGGAGGAGGGGACCACACATCACTGACCTTCCAGTTTCCTAGAGTTGCACCACATCCTGTGTCTGAAGCATCCGTGTACAGATCCTGGGTGGGTAGAAGTGGCTGAAGGAGCAGGTCTGGATTTCTGGTGACCTTGCCAATCCACCACTCTAACTCTTTTCAAACAGGGTAGGAGGGGAGAACAAATTCCAGAGGTTGAGACTGTTGCTTCCAAACTGTTCTCAGGAACAATTTCCTCATGTGTAGCCTGGCAAAGGGAAGGATTGGAATAGCTGAGGCCATGAACCCCAAGAGGAGCAGGAACTCTCTGGAGGTCAGGGATGGAAGTGGTATTAGGTCCTAGAAGTATGAGGTGAGGGACAATATATTTTCTGGGGGTAAGCAAGCTATCATTGTGCTTGTCAGGATCTTGCACCCCAGGAAGACATGATCCTGGTAGGTGGTCAGGGACGACTTCTGGAAGTTGATGGTAAACCCTAGCCCTCTCAGAAAAGACAAGGTGTAGGAAAGGTTGTCCAGGAGTATTTCTGGTGATGTGGCCTGGAGGACAAGATCATCCAAGTATGGAAATATCTGTATGCCTTGCAATCTGCAGTAGGCTATAACAGGAGCTAAACATTTTGTGTACCCTCAGTGCCATAAATAGACCAAAGGGCAAAGCACAGAACTGAAAATAAGAGGAAGCCACAGAAAAGCAAAGGAATCTCCTGAACCACTAGTGGAAGAGGATGTGAAGGAAAGCATCTTTTATGTCCAGTAACACCATGAAGGCCTGGGGAAGGATCAGATGGAAAAGAGTAAGAAGGGTCAGCATGTGAAAGGTGGGATCTTTCAGAAAGGTGATTAAATGGAACAGGTCTAGGATGGGCTGCCAAGGACCATCCTTTCTTGGGACCAGAAACACCCTGGAGTAAAATCCTTTTCCCCTTTGATTGGGCAGCACCTCCTGGACAGTGCTCTGACAAAGAAGAGAGGAGAGGACTAGTGGAAAGAATGCCATTTGGTCCTGTGGGGGTTGTGGGATTCCCTTGAAGGAAGTACATGCCATTTGGCCTTGTGGGGGTTGTGGGATTCCCTTGAAGGTAGTATAGGTTTCCCATATCATGAAGTAACCTTATTTGATGATGGAAAGGACCCACGAGTCCTGGGTTATCCGCTTCCAAGCCAGGAGAGAAAGACAGAGGCAAAGAGAAAGGGGAGTAGATGGGTCTGGGGACTGGTAGTCACAGGCTACCAGGTTTGGCCTGAAAAGGCTGTTTCTGAGAGGGTTTGGAGGAAGCAGACTTAGAAACAGCTCATCTCCTAGCATCCCTTTTACCTTTTGGTTGGACAGATTTAGTTGCCTTCCTAACAAAGGTGCTTCTGACTGGGTAGTTTCTCTGGAAACGGGGGACAGGAGAGACAAATATGTGTTTTAAATCCTGAAGTTCCTTCCCTTTTTCCTGAAGAGTTTTAAAAAGCTCTGCAGCTGCAGTGGCAAATAAGGCCTTGTTATCCAGAAGGGCATCCATGAGCTTAGCTTTGATATCAACCGATAAGGGTTGTAATCTAAGCCATGAATACCTTCTCAGGACAGAACCTGTAGCTGCAACCCTAAGCCGAGACCTCCACTGCATAACTGCATTTGATGGAGTGCCTAGTAACCTGGGAGCAGGACTTGAGGATACTGGAAAGCTTGGCCTTGTTGGGAGAATCTGGAAGCTCTGGCAGGTGCCATAACAGCCAGGGAATATTTGGCCATGTGAGTCTGATAATTCATTCCTCTAAAGGCCAAGGTTGCAGGAGAATACACTTTTTTCCCCAGCCTCTCCACACCTTGCTTTTTTATCAGAGGGAAACAGGGAGGTGGAGGGTAAAAGTTTGGAAGCTTTATCTACTGCCACTGATATAGTAGCTGGGTCAGCTGAGGGAGCTTTAAAAAGGAACTTGGCATCCTCTGGCACCTTGTAAAATCTGTCAGGGTGCTTGGGGGCTGGAGGTTGGGAATCTGGACACTTGGAAGCTGCAGTGAAGGCATCCAAGTAGGCCAGCAGGACTTGAGGGATGGCTGAAGGACTAGGGGATTCCATCTGTAGGAGGTTGTAGCACCTCTTTTGAATCTCAGAAACCTGGCAGCAATCCCACTTAAACAAGTCCTTCATCTTCAAAATGGTCTCTCCAAAGGAAATATCCTCCCCAGCGGAATCCGTACTATTAAATTCCTCCTCTAGGGAGGCATAACACAGTGAAGAAGCAATTTGAGTAGAATAGGCAAGAGACTCATCCTCTGATGAATCTTCCTCCTCAGAAGAGACATCCTCTGTAGGCCTCTTCAAAGAGGTAGAAGGAGAAAGGGCCTGTGACGGAAAAGAGGGGCCTGACATCTGACTACAGCCATAAAGGCAATAAAGTGGCCTTGTGTAAAAGGCCTACCAGTCAAGAGTTTGATCAGATGCCTGATCCTAAGGAGCCGGGGAAACACGTTTAGTTTTTTGTTTCTTCTTCTTTGGGACCTCAGGAGCCAGGCGATGAAAGGAAGAAGGGCCTGACTGAGTGGCATTCCACAATGTCCGTAAGAACATCCTTATGAACCATAACTTGCATCAGACCTCATGGGCCTTCAGAGATCATCAGCCATGGTCCCCCTCCAGCACCCGAATTGGACACCTGCGAATCCCTCTGGGACGTACCTACAGATTCCTTGATGGCTTCCTCTGAGGTACCCAAAGCCATCTCTGCAAATTCTGAAGCAGCCTCCAGGCCTTCAACATCCTCAGAAGGGATGCCTGGAGTAGAGGGAGCAGCTGTAGGATGAGGCCAAGGCTTCTTGGCCTTCTTGAGTTGCGGCTCTTCTGAAAGGCCCAATGCTGGCTCCATGTCTCAAGCTAAGTGCTTCAGGTGCTGATTCTCTAAATACACCCTAAGGGACGCTAAGCAGCTACAGAGGATTTTAGGAACAAAGACCTTGCAGACATCGCAGGATGTGTGATTGTGGTCTGGGCCTAAGCAAAATAAGCAAAGTTTGTGGGAGTCTTCATGTGGAATCTGCCTTCCACACTGACACTTGCCCTTCCTAGCTGACATGTACTCACAAGAATAAAAAACAAAAAAGTAGCCAAGAGGAAAGAAAAACCCCCTATGGGATACTTATCTGAAACACAAAAGTGAATTATCTGGCGAGCAACGACCGGAGCTGGCAGTCGACAGGAGGCAGAAAAGTTCTGAGGTAGGTACATGCCGATGTCTGCTTTATACCTGACATCTCTTTATGGCCAATGTATGCTGACTGATGTGTGCCATCACACGTACCTTGCAGTAAGCATCCAGACTTTGGTATACTGGCCAGACGTACAAGTCAGCCAGAGGTGGACTCCCACATGTTATCAATACTGCAGCATATGAACAGAAGGACATCTTGGGACTCTGGAACAGAATTGAGGGAGTTGTCTGTTCAGAGGAAAGGCAAAGAGACCCACTTGAATACCCCACTGATAAAACTATAACCAGAAAGACATCTCTGTGAAGCAACTATTCATGAGGCTGTACCCTGAATCTGCTGACAGATTACTTCCAAGTACAATCTTGTGGCAGAATGTAGACTGCCTGTAGGGTCATCTGCACATTGGTGGCCATTTCACAGGCTTGATGGGCTAGTCTGCAAAGAATAAGACCTTATGGCCCCTTGCTCGTTGATGTACTATGACTGTGGTATTGTCTGTAGAGGCCTTCAAGGGACCTATCACCCAAAGGAAGTGAAAAGCTTGAAGAGCCAAAATAAGAGCCCAAAGGCCCTGAACCTTTATGATGCCTAAAGTGCTCCCCACCCAAGCTCTGACACATCTGTGAAGAGTTCTTTGGATGGTTGAGGAGGTTGAAAGGGAACACTCAGATTAAGAGACACCTGCTGAACCCACCAGTGAAGTTCCAATTTGAGACACGGGAACCAGATAGTCTAGTGGATTGCAGTTTTGAAGCCACACTGATCTGAGATACCACTGAAACTTTCTCATATGAAGGTTTGCTCAGGGAAGCATGAGGATCATAGAAGCCATGAACCCCAGAGCCCTTAGAAACTCCCTGGCTGGAAGACAGGACATGGGAAGCAGGGAAAGAAAATAATTCATAAGAGAGAGAACCTTGGTGGCAGGGAGACAAGCTAGCATGGGAACAGTTTGGATACTGCAGCCTAGAAAGATGTGATCCTGAGATGGCATCAACATTGACTTCTGAAGGTTAACCATGAATCCAAGGCTGTGCAGTAGAAGCTGGGTAAATGAAGATCCTACACTAGTTTGGTTTGGGAAGGGGCCTGAAGCAAAACATCATCCAGATGGGGAAATATCTGAATGGCTTGAAGCCTGCAAAAGGCAACACTGGAGCTAAGCATTTGTGAATACTCATGGGGACAGTGAAAGCCCAAAGGGCAAAGCAGAGAACTAAAATGAGAGGAAGAAACAGAGAAATGCAAACATTTCCTGAATACAGGGTGGATAGATATATGAAGATAGGTGTCCTTTAGGTCCAGGGAAACTAGAAAGGTCTGTGGAAGCAGCAAGAGAAACATGATCTGAAGAGAAAGCATTCACAAGGACGCCACTATAAGAAGTGTTCAGAAAGGAAAGATGCAGGACAGGTCTCCTCAACCCTGGGGACCAGAAACATTCTGGAATAAAACCGAATGGTCCCCTTGACTAACAGACCCTGCAATACTCCTGGAAAATGAGGGAGTTGTTCTGCAGGAGGTTGAGGGATACTGGAGAAGGAGGAAAAGGTTTTTCAGGCCACAAAGTAACCCTGCCTGATAACGGAGACAACCCAAGAATCTGTGGTGATTTTTCTGCCAAACTTGGAGAGATAGAGAAAGCCTGAGGGACAAGGAAACCTGGCTGACAGGAGGGGAGGGCAGGCCAGAAAGTTTGATGGCTGCAGACTTGTCAGGAAAGGACTGCTTTTAGGGTCTAGACATCTAAACAGTGTTATCAGAAGAAACATGCCTAGGAGCCTTCTTACTCTTGGCAGACTGTCTAGGCAGTCTACACAAAAAGGTAGTCTTACTAGGATAGTTTCTCTGAAACTTATGAATGGGAGAGACAAAGATGCGCTTCAAAATTTTCAAGACTTTACCCTGATCCTGCAAGGTTTTAAAGAGCTCTGCCATAGCAATGTCAAACAACTCTGGTTATCCAGAGAAGCAACCAGAAATTTTGTTTTATTATCATCTGGCAAGGCTTGAAGGAAAAGCCAGGAATAGAGCCTCATCACAGAGCCAGAGGCAGCATCTCTAGAGGAGGCATCTGTTGCATTATAGCTGCACCTTAAATAGCAACAGCCAACTTAAGAAGTGGAACCTGGTAATGAATGAGCGAAGGCCTTACCCTCAGAGTCAGGCAAGTCACAGACAATTGGGAAAGAAGAGACAAGATGTATCTTGTCATATGGGTCTGATAATTTACAGCCCCAAAGGCTAAATAAGCATAAGTGTAGAATTTCTTATCAATCGTCTCCATAGCTCTACCGTCCGGCTTATCAGTAGACACATAAATCACTGCTGGATCAGATGAAGGGCATGTAGACATCCAAGTACCTTATAAAATCCATCAGGCTTCTTAAGGGCTGGGAGTCCAGTATCAGGGAAATGGCCAAGAGGGTATCCAACAGAGCAGCCAGCACAGGAAAGACAGCAGAGGGTTTGAGAGAGTTCATTTATAACAACTCATAATACCTTTTCTGAGCATAGGATACCTGGGAGCAATCCCACTTGAAATGTTCCATCATACGCAGGACCATGTCTCCAAGGATTAGTTCCTCCAAAAAAGGATTAGGACTGACCCATTCATCTTCCTCCGACCCACAGTCGGAAGAAGAAGCCAACTGAGCGAAGTAGACTAAAGAGTCCACCATCAGAGTCCTCATCCTCATCTGAGGATTCAGGATTCCTTCCCTTTTGGGTGTAGAGGACCAATGTGGTGTAGGAACCAAACCCTCTAAGGAGGCTTCAATGTCATAAAAGCACCGAACAAGCCTTGAGTGAAGTCCTGCCATTCCCTTTGTGGTCCTGGCAGCAAATATCATGTTTAGTTTTCTGTCTTTTCTTCGATGGGATGTGTACTTTGACAAAAGGTAGTTGTGTGGACTCCTGCATGGATTTGATCAAGGTACCTGGCACCTCTTCCCTAACAAGAATCCCTTTTGGCCCCCTCGGAGATGATCGGACATGGTTCCCCCTCAATGTCCGCAGTGGAGGTTTGCAAAACCTTTAAGGATGAGCAAGAAAAGTACAGTTTTGTACCTACCATAAATGTAGATGTTCGAGGATTCCATTGCTGCAGTCCTTACTATTGGGTATAGTCCGCATCCAGTCGGCCCGAATACCAGAGTATAAGGCTGACGTCGGTCAGGGCGCATTAGACTGACGTCAGTACGTCAGGGTACTAATGCGCATGACCGGCGTCATATCCTCAGTCTTTTCTTGCCCCAGATGTCAGAAGACCCTAAAAAGACAAGGCCCAAAATACCTGCACCAAAACATGAACAATATATACAAAAATATAAGCAGGTAAACTCACCTACACAACCACCCCTAAACACAGAGGGAAGGAGGGAGGTAAATTGGACTGCAGCAATGGAATCCTCGAACATCTACATTTATGGTAGGTACAAAACTGTACTATGTTCTTCGCCTTCCATTGCTGCAGTCCTTACTATTGGGTAGAATCCCAAAGCAGAGGTAAGGGAGGCTGGCAAATCATAAAGAAGCAGGAGCTGACAACATGCCTTGCAAAACAGCTGTGGCAAAACCAGCCCTAGACTTAGAGTAGATAGGAAGGTGATAATGCTTAGAGAAAGTATGCACTGAACTCCAAGTAGCTGCTTCCAAAATATCCTTAGTTGCCACCCCGTAGAAATGCTGTTGAAGTGGCAGTAGCCCTAGTGGAATGAGGCCTAATCCCAGCTGGAACCTCCTTGCCATGATGGGAATAACAAAATGCAATGCAAAAGCCAATCCACCTAGAAATAGTTTGTTTTGACACAGGCTTGCCCTGAACTCAAAGCAAAAGAAACAAACAACTGCTGAGACTGCCTAAAATCCTTAGTCCTGCTTAAGTAATAACGCAATTGCCTGTGTACATCTAAAGTATGCAAAATCTTTTCCCCTTTATTTTGGGGGTCTGCATAAAAAGTAGGCAAATGAATAGTTTGGTTTAAAGCCACACTAGAAACCACCTTAGGCATAAAGGAAGGATTAGTACGTAATGATACCCTATCCTTATGGAAAATCAAAAGGGCTCGACTGCCATAAGGGCCTGCAACTCAGACACCCTTCTTGCAGAAGTAATAGCCAACAAAAAGCAGTCTTCCATGACAAATATTTCAATTCAGCAGTAGCCGCAGGCTCAAAAGGTTGTAGAGTAAGTTTTTCCAACACAAAATTGAGATCCCAAGCAGGAGTAGGAGCTCTCGTGGGGGTCTTATATTTTGCCCCTCTAAGAAACTGCTTGAACAAAGGATGCGAAAACAATGGTGGGTCACAATCATAGTGAGCTGAGATTGCTGCAGCATGAATCTTAATGGAAGAGAAGGACAGACCCTTGTCCAGTAACTCAGTAAGATATTGAAGAGCCATACTCAAATTAGGCTCAGAAATCTCCAAATTCTTTGCTTTACTCCAAAATAAAAATCTCTTCCATTTTGCTGCGTACACTTTCCTTGTACTAGGTCTTCTAGCTTCCATAATCACATTTAAAACTTGTTGAGGAAGTTGAGACCTGCTGTGTTTCAACACAGAATATGCCAGGCTGTCAGATGAAGAGAGTGAAGCTTGACATTGAGCAGATGACCGTCCTGCTGGGATAACAGATGTGGAATCAAAGGTTAAGGCCATGGAGGCTTCTTTACCAGACTCCGTAGTAGAGGGTACCAGTGTTGCCGAGGCCAATCTGGAGCTATCAAAATCATCCTTGGCCTGTCCTGTCTGACCTTTAATAGTACCTTTGGAAGAAGAGGCAGAGGTGGAAAGGCATACACATGAAGGTTTGTCCAACTGAAAGACAGAGCATCCACTTTCCAAGCTGTGTGATGAAACCCCTTTGTGCAAAACTGTGGCAGCTGGTGGTTTAGTGGAGAAGCGAACAGATCTATGTCTGGAGTTCCCCATGACACTGTCAATTTCTGAAATACATGAAGATCCAGTTTCCACTTGTGGGGATCCATGATTTGTCTGCTTAACACATCTGCTAAGGAGTTCTGTGCTCCTGGCAGAAACCTTGCCTGAAGAGTTAGGTGCAGGCGTAGCGCAGTCTCCCATAAAATCATTGCTTGCCTGCATAGAGGATAAGAATGTGTTCCCTCTTGTTTGTTGAAGTACCACATGACAGTTGTGTTGTCTGTTAGAATCAACACCTGCCCTGGAAGAAGTAACTCCTTGAAAGCCAGTAATGCGAACTGGACTGCTAACATCTCCTTCATGTTGATATGTAGATGCTGTAGTCTGGCAGGCCACTTGTCTTGTATCCACTTTCCATTTGGATGAGCTCCCCAAGCAATGTCCGAGGCATCTGTCGGTAAAATCTGACTCGCCTCTGGCCGGGTCACAGAGAGTCCCTTGTTTAGGTGACATTCCTGAGCCCACCACAAAAATCTCTTTGAAGGCAAGGTATTATTTGAATGACAGTGTCTAAATCCTGGCAGTGCTGTGTCCATACATTTTTGAGATACCATTGTAACTTCCTCATATGCAGTTTGGCATTGGGAAGCACCAGAATACAAGATGCCATGAACCCTAATGCTTGAAGGACTGTCTCTGCAGTCAGCACGGACTGATGAGATAGTTGATGGAAGTATAGTGATAGACTCTTTTGTTTGTCCGGGGTTAAAAGGCCATCTGGGCTGCTGTATTCAGTCTCACACCCAGAAAGCACATGTCTTGAGAGGGTACTAGACTGGACTTTATTTCGTTCACAGAATACCCTAGGCATCTTAGCACTGCTATAAGATATTCCAGATGCTGTAGAAGGTCTTCCTTTTCTTGAGCCAGAATCAGGCAGTCGTCTAAATAAGGATAGATTTGAAGTCCCTGTAGCCTGAAGTAAGCTATCACTGGAGCCAGAACCTTTGTGAATACTCTGGGCAGTAGATAAGCCAAAGGGCAATGCAGAGAACTGATAATGAGAATCTCCAGCTCGAAACCAGATACTTCCTGTAACTTAGCCTGATAGGCACATGAAGGTAAGCTTCCTTGAGATCTAAAGTTACCATCCAGTGATCTTTGCCCAGCAGGGGTAAAAGCTGTTGTAACGTCAACATCTTGAACTTGGGAATGTCCAGATAAGTGTTGAGGAGAGATAAATCCAAAAGCAGTCTCCACGTGTACCCCTTCTTTGGTACTAGGAACATGCGAGAATAAAATCCTAGGCCCCTTTCTGATACAGGGACTGGCTGAATGGCCCCCATTTGGAGTAACTGAGAAACTTGCTTGTGAGCCTCTTTTCTTTGTGGAGGAGGAACGTCTGGCATGCCTTTGAAAGGGGGCATTGAATGGAAATAAAATCTGTAACCGTGGTGAATGATGTCCAACACCTATCTGTCTTGAGAAATTAAATCCCAATTGTCTTTGAAAAGAGACAGTCGTCCTTCCAAAGGAGCTGCCAGACGAGAATCTACTGGCAGCTGAAAAGGCAGGTCATTGGGTCTGTTTACGAAAGGACTGACCCCTGCCCTCACCAGAAGTCTGAGCAGGTGAACTCCCTGTTCTAGGCCTAAAAGAACCTTGAGCCCTGCCCCTACCACGTTTAGACCTACCCCTAGACTGGGAATCATAAGCAGGATATGTCCACCCCTTAGCAGGCCAATTTCTACTAAACTTCGGTGGCTGTACCTGCAAAAAATCTTTAACAGTTTGCATAGACTTAGCTTTGTCCTCCATTTTCTTTAAAACTGCTTCCACAGGTGAACCAAACAACACATCAGACTGTAAAGGAGCATCCAAAATCCTTGTCTTAACATGCTCAGCCAAATTTTGATCCCTCAACCAGGCATGCCTGCGAAGAACAGAACTAGTGGCAGCCACCCTCGAGGAGGCCTGCACAGCATCAAAACCACATTGCAAAGAATGCTTGCCCACTTGTTCAGACACATAAATACCTTCCGCCAAAGCATCCACCTTAGATTTCAATTGTGAAAGGAGATAATTTTGATATTTCAGCATGTGAAACTGACAATTCAACGCTCTCATGGCTAGAGTGGAAGAAGTATACACTTTCTTACCCCACCTATCTAACGCCCTTGCCTCTTTGTCAGTGGGAACAGGATTTTTAACCACAGAGGCCTTAACACCTTTAGGCCCCTGAGAAACAGTTTCTGGGTCCGCCCTAGGACTCTTAAACAAATACTTATGAGCTTCGGGCACCCTATAGTACCTATCAGGTTTAACAGGAGCAGGAGGCAAAGAATCAGGGTTCAGGAAGCCTCTGCAAAAACATCTTCCACCACATTCAACACAGGAGGTATAGCTAAGGGCCTATGCTGGGGTAAAACAAAAATTCCCTAAGCCTCTTCCTGGAATCAGAGTAATCCTGGCCTTCCCATTTAAAGTGCTCCTCATGGAATGCAGAGTCTCTGAAAATGAAAAATCCTCAGGAGGAGAAGCCGAAGGAGTGGCATCATCCACATCAGAATCAGAATAATGAGGATACTCCTGCAAATCTTCCAGAAGACTCAGAAGCCCCTGAACCCTGTTCAAAACTGTCAAACTCTGGTTCCACCCTAGGCCTCTTATCAGGAGGGCCCATAGAACCTCTAATCATAGTAATCAAATCTTCTGCCATTTTAAGCATATGTTTCTTAGGTACAGAACCCGAAAGGCTAGGAGAAGCCCCTACTGAAGCTGAAGTTGGCCTACCTCTAAAAGAAGTTTTGGCAACAGAAGGAGAGGCTCTAACTACTGTGGGAAGAGAGGGAAGAATAGTTACCTGAGAAGCCCCCTCAGCCTGGCCTGCCTCCTGAGAGGGTACATCCTGTAACAGTAAAGTTTCTGCCTGAGACTCCATAGAAACCCCTGGCAAAACCTCTGGCTCCACTGAGCCACCTAAAGAACCGACGTCCAGGACTGCCGGTTCATCAACCCTAGGCTTCGCTGTTTTGTCCTTGCGCTTCTTGGACGAAGCGGCGCCGGAGCATCTGGCGGCATTTTATAATTGCAACGCTTCCCAAACACTAATCTGGCACAGTCTAACCTCCTCTTAATAGTGCGTTTGTTAAACCTAGCACAAGAGCGGCAACCAACAACGTCGTGCTCAGGCCCTAAACAAGGTATACACAATGTATGGTAATCCCTATGAGGTATTTGTTTCCCACAAGAAATACAGTTATTCACTTTTCTGACATCCGGTTAAATACTGAGGCAAGAAAAACCAAAATGTTCCCCAACGGGGTACTTAGCCAACTCTGATTCGGTCTGAAACTCCGGTTTCGGAAATATTTCAGAACGCCAACCTGCACTCGCAAAACTGCTTCTGCATCGGACCACGCGGCAAAAAAGACTGAGGATATGACGCCGGTCATGCGCATTAGTACCCTGACGTACTGACGTCAGTCTAATGCGCCCTGACCGACGTCAGCCTTATACTCTGGTATTCGGGCCGACTGGATGCGGACTATACCCAATAGTAAGGACTGCAGCAATGGAAGACGAAGAACATCAGGTTCTGTGCCAACCGCCGAGTATAGGGTGAGGCAGAAGAAACTGAAGGCAATATCAGGTTGTCCTCCAGGTTCTCATATGCCTCAAGAAAGACATTCAGTGGAGTCTAAACAGCAAAAGCCTCAGGCCTAGATTTCTTGGCTGCCTTCTTGAACAGAGACTGTACCTTGGGTCGAGCAGATTCTGCCAAGCTACTGGGGCCAACAGGTTGAGACATTGGTTCTCAAGATAAATGGAAAGGGAAGAAAGATGGCTATGTAAAGTCTCAGGTACAAAAGCCTGGCAGATGGAACACAATGTGGTCGCAGGATGCACCTCAGCATAACAGGCACCTATTGTGTCAGTTCTTATGGGGGATCTGCCTCCCACACTGATATTTCCCTTTCTTGGATGACATATAACCCACTGAAAATTATAAGAATGAGAAAAAGAAACTCCCAACAGGATACTTACCTAGAAGATGCAGGCTTGGTATAACCAGCAAAAAAAGGGCATTCAGACTGATGTACAATTATGGCATTTGGACTAGTGGTAAGGAAGTTCTGGGTTGGGAGCATTTGTACACCACCTTTATTCCCTCTGCTTACTCAGGGAGTATACATCTGAAGTATGACCTTCAAATGTAATTAAGACTTTGGTATACTGGCCAGATATTGGGCTATCCTTTGCAGGAGATCCCAGAGGTGATGAATACTGCAGCAGTGATATGGAAGGATATTGCAAGGTTGTTATCCTTCAGTCACCTCACACCATCTTGCTTATATTTAGCACAAAAGAGAGACAGACAGAAGGTGCAGGCCTTTAAGGAGAATAATAACCATGCAGAATACTATATCCATAAAGTAGCAGAAAGTATTCTAAGAACTAATCCAACACAGGGATGAAGAAAGGAGATTCTGCCTATAGGGTTGACTGCAATTAGGGATACATACAAGAGGCAGCTGGAATTTACTGGAGAAAACTGGCAAAGGAACCAATGTATTGGGAGCAAATAACTAGAGAGGGAAAGATGATAGGCTGGGAAGACACCAACATTTTACATAGACTGCAGGTTAGAGATTGCCTTCCCAGCCACGGATTGATATCAGAGTTTAGGGAAAGAGAAAGAAATAGGGGATCCTAAATGAAATACCAGCACTGGTAGAGTTTGTAATAGAATCTAGAACAGAAACTGACATTAGAAAAGGAATAAGTAGCAGAGCATACAAAATATTACATGATAACTATAAGAATAAATTAGAGGAAGTTAGAAAGGATTAGGAACAGAGAATGGATAAGCAATTCACAAAGAAACAATGGGAGGACATATGTATGTCTCCCAAACATGCAACAAAATCTAAATGATTTAGGATTTTTGCCTGGAAATGTTTACATAGATATTGTTATATCCCAAGTAGACTCCAGAGAATTTTCCTTCAGGCAGACAGTAAATGTTGGAGTTGTGAAGGGGAAGAAAGAGGTAACTGGGAACATATTTTCTGGAACTGTGGTGAGTTGGCAGACTTTAAGGATTCCCTGTGGGATGCACTGTCAGAGATACTAGGTGAGCAGACTGGTCTGACGAGGGAGATGATTTTCCTAAGTTATGACCTAGAATTGGAATTGCCTAGACATGGTAAGGCCTTGCTGTGTCTAACGATGGTGGCTGCCAAAAAAAGCAATTACTAAAAAATGGAAATCAAAATCTAAACCAACTATACTGGAAGTAGTGAATATAGTAACAGAGACAAAAACAACTGGAATTGAGATCTTTAAAAACCAGTAGGAACTACACAGGAAAAAATGGGAACTGTAGGAACAATGCATGCAAGGGAGGAATGAGGCCTAAAAGGCATCAGGACTTAAATGAGCTATGTAATGTTTGAGTTGAGAAAGTTTGGGTAGATTATAAGTGATGTATAATGTTTGCAACTGGGAGTGTATCAGTATGGTTCATGATGTAACATGCTTGTGACTAGGATTGTGTCAGTGTGGTTTGTTTTCATTTATATAAATGTATGATTGCATATGTAGTAAGTGATGGTTTAATGAAGATGTTTATTGTTTAAAACAAAGCAGGAACTGACTAATTTATGTAATATTGCTTACGTTATATGATATATAGCAACATATGTGAAGTATAATTTTTGTTATGTTAATATAGTTTGATTACTTTTATATGAATGTAAATTTGCCTACGTCACAAGTGATAATTCAATGAAGATGTTTTAACAAAAAAAAAGAGAGAGAGGGAGAAGCAAAAATCTTGACAGTTGCTACAAGCTTGTCATCTCTCAGTTTGGATCTGTGGTTTGACTTGTTAAAGTCCATGGTGGAAAACAGTTTCTCACATAGTCTTGCTGCAGAAATGGTATACAGTCTTCTTGAAGGCCGTAAACAGTTCTGATGGGACAATTGTCCTACTTGCCTCACCCTTGATACGGCAATGGTCACGATCCACAAGTAGTGGTCTGACTAACATATCCAGCTCCACTAAAGTATTCATCACAGCCATCAAGAGCCTGCAAGCTGGGAGGTAACAGAGGTTATTATGTAACAGCTGTGACTTCCACAATCAAACTTCAGGGCGAATGGTCTCACACTATCACGCATGATTGTAATTAGCTATCTATGGCCATGGAGCTTCTAGTTATGGTCTGCAGCTCTTGTGTTATACCTAGAAGGAAGGACAAATCCACAAAACAAGGTGGGACCTCAAGCCAAAGATAATTCATCTTGCACTACTCCACAAATGTTTTTATTTTAATCTCAACCTGAAAAACCTTGTCAGCGGATATCTACTACAGAAGCACCTCTGCAAGAATGTGAATTATATCCACAATTCAAATCTGTCTTTTCCAAAATACATAATGAAACTGGTGATGTTGCAACCTACTGCAGTGGATTTCATCTGTACATTTAGCTATCACTGACAGCACATTCCCAAAACATATGCACTTACTGCAGTCTCCCTGCTAATGAATGATACAGTGCAAAGCAATGGGAGGCTGCATATTCCTCTGTTACAGGTTCCTCTGTATCAGTGTTATAACCCCATTTTTCTTTCCTATAATCAATGACGCACCCAACGTCTGTGGTGATGTCAGTTAACTCACGTCATGGAAGACCTGCACTTATCGCATAACTTCTAAGAGATAACACTTGTTATTGTTCAGGTACACAAAAATAGAGTCAAAGTTAACAACTCCTCCAGGACTTCAAAGCAGACAGTCACTCCCTGGTAAAAAAAATGATAAGCTGCACACACCATTTGTGACAGCTGTGCTCTAATACAGCACCACAGAGTAAACACTGAATACTTTAGCTTTGTTACACAGCTGATTTTAAATGTCACCTGATAAATGTTTGCAGATAATTTTAGCAAACAAGTACTTCTTTTCTGGACAAACAGCTCCAGCTACCTAAAGCAATCGAGTCTTCCACAAACTCATCAGTAAATTCCTTGCTAACTTAGGCCATTTTTTCACACATGCTGCATGACTTACTCAAACTGCTGCAGCAGATTTTTTTTTTCTTTTGTGGAAAAAGCTTTACTGTGAAGACAGATTGGTCTTTAGCTAACAGGCCACTTCATTCCTTTGCACACCACTGTATTTACCATACAGGTCATTACTTTTAGTTGTATACTGCCTCTTGAAACTGTATTAGCTCATAACTGCAATCATTTCAGTGCATATGAACATGACAAAAATATCCACCATCTATTTCTCTTAAAAACAGTTTTGTTATCCAGGTCAACTTTGCTTTCAGTGAGACTGTCTTTGCAAGACAGAATACAGCAGGGAAAAATAAACACTAACCCTGAAACTCTTACTTCTGGATAACAGTTCACTGGTCAATATATAGAGTCTGGTCATGTGCAATTGCTCAGCTGTGTACACTAATTTACTTGCTAGGATTTGTGCGAGGCACCACACTTGTACTTTTCAGTTCTGGCTGTTGGTACCACTATCTGTTTCTGGTTATTAGTACTGGTGCTTTGACTTGAAAACGGCTTTGTGTTTTGGCTGACTGCGCAGATACGGTACAAAGGAAGTCTCTACAAACACGTGATTTCAAAGGTTACAGGACATGCAGCTTAATGTTGACAACACATTCATGTTGTACAGGGTGAAAAAAGAAAAGATCAAATGGTTTCTTTTCTTTTTTTTACCTTAATCAGCTTTCACTGAAGGATTCAGTTCAAGAATTATGTATGTGTTTCCCTGCCAAAAACTCTAAATTAGGTGTGTAATAAGCTATACAACTTTAATTAAATGCTTAGGAGTTAAGTAAATATATCAAACACCACTGATAGCGTAGTTACAGCTATCAGATCTAATTGCATGTTATTACAGCATCAGCACATATTTTAATATTTCAGGGTGTTGCCACTACCCAGTATGTCCTTAATATATCCTCTCAATTTACTGACTGCAATACAAGCTTTCTTTCTCACCTGCTTTCTTCAGTTACATTATAATGAGTGCATTAAAACAGTTAGTTGTCCCTTTCCTGTAATGCATGAGTAAATGTCAGTCCCATTCCTACAATGTGAGAAAATGTTGTACATTTAACTTGTTCTTTACAGAGGGAAGGGTTTCACTAGTTTTATACCCTTTGAGTGAGTATAGGTACACCTCTCCTGGACAATGTCTGGGCAGGAACTAAAAAAATATGAAGATTTCAAAGAGTATTTATCTTGCATCACAACAGACACAAACGGAGTTCCTCAACTGCACCTTCCACATATGTATTATCAGGTGGCTCTGGTAACAAACTTGGGAACTTCTAATCTTATCAGTGGATCTTTCTTCTCTCCCATTTTTTATGTTCCTTTTTTTGTTCACAGGGTAGTACAATATCTGTGAGTCTGTATTGATCTGCATGTGCCGTTGAAGATGAACCAATACCAGTGAGCCCTGTTTAAAGCATAGATTCTGAAAATGTCTGTATTTCTTGCAGTATCTACAAGAAAGAGTATGGCTCTAGTCATGCACATAGACTTTAACCTCAAGTGTGAAAGTTTTGAATAAGGTCTGTTTATCTCAAGTACAAAGAAAAAATGTTCCTTTCTGCTGTTTTAGAGAAAACCAATAAAGCAGTGACAGCTCGTTCACCAAGACTAGCGTTATTCTTACAATTCAAAGTGTTCTCAGAATGAACCAAGGATGAAAACTTGGTTAAAAAATTGATTTATTAAAATAAAAAATTAATAAAGTCCCTTTATCAACGATTAAAGTCCCTTTATCAACTATGTCAACGATTAAAGTCCCTTTATCAACGAGGGACTTTAATCGTTGATAAAGAGACTTTATTCATTTTTTATTTTAATAAATCAATTTTTTAACCAAGTTTTCGTCCTTGGTTCATTCTGAGAACAATTTGAATTGTAAGAATAACGCTAGCCTTGGTGAACGAGCTGTCGCTGCTTTATTGGTTTATCTCAAGTATGCTTCTGGGCCCATTGTTTCCACATTTTTGCTTTCAAATACAATAGAAAAAAAGTTTGCAGATCTCAAGCTTTGTGACATGCTCACTTTTGCAGAAACAAACCTGTTGCAAATTTTACAGTAAAACTAGTGCTTTGATGCTCTTCTGTCCATAGTTAACCTTTTATAGTCCCTAATAGTCACTACAAGCTCTACTAGGACATTTTATAAGTATTAAATGGTGTGGTAGGGCAAAACAAATTTAAACCTCCTTTTGTAAAGTTTGAACATTCCACACTAGTGAAGTAAGTTCCATTACAGAAAAGTATAGTTGAGTGAAAGCACTCACTTCAATAGTTGATGTCCCAATGGAAGGATTACTGCTGCCTAAGATTTATGGTATGCATAGGATTAAATGCAGGCATTATAGAGTATTTCAGCTAGAACCAAAGAAAGACTAGACGTATAAAATCTTAGCATAACCATAGATGTCCTTCTCTTCCATGTTGCAGTATTTCAAACTCTTGGGTTTTCCTCTCTTACTACCCGAACGTCCGGCCAGTATATAAAAGCTTCTAGTCACTGCAGATTACATGGGATGTCTGATGTTGGCTAAGGGAACATGGGCCATAAAAGTGATGTCTGCATGTACCAGACCGCAGAACTGAGTACCCCAGTCGGACACCAATCCCAGGATAACTGTACAAGTCCAGTGTCATCCAAAAAGGGTCAGTCTAGTGGAAGAAGGGGGAAGGAGGGAGGGAAGGAATACTGCAACATGGAAGAGAAGGACATCTATGGTTATGGTAAGATTTTACACAACTATTCCATGTCCTTCTATTCTCATGTCGCAGTATTCCAAACCCTTGGGTGAGTGCCAAAGCTCAAAGGGAAGAAGAGGGGGGAGGCTTTGAACTATTTTCTATTAATCCATGAAGGACTGCCCTGGCAAATCCAACCCTGGATTTGGAAATGTGATCCAATTTATAACGTTTGGTAAAGGTGTGGACAGAGGTCCATGTAACTGCCTCTAAAATGGTAGCAGTGTCCAGTCCATTAAATAAAGCTCCAGATGAAGCCATAGTCCTAGTGGAGTGCACCTTAATCTTAGACCCTAAGGATTTCCCGTGGTATGCATAGCAGAAGGAGACTGTCCTAGAAATCCAGGCAGAAATTGTTTGCTTTGTCACTGCTTTCCACAGAGCCCTGGGATGAAAGGAGACAAACAACTGGTCTGTTTTTCAGACAGACTTGGTCTTGTCAAGGTAAAACCTAAGATGCCTATGCACATCAAGGGAATGCAATACTCACTCACTGTCATTCTGTGGATGGGCAAAGAAGGTGGGAAGGTGAATAGCTTGGTTTAAAGATAGCTCATTGTCCACCTTGTGCATGAAGGAAGGGTTGGTCCTAAGGGTTACTCTGTCCTTACAGAAGGTGAGGACAGGGGGAATAGCCATGACAGCCTGTAACTCCAACACTCTTCTAGCTGATGTAAAGGCTACTAAGAGAATCATTTTCCAAGTGCAGTGTTTTAGAGAGGCCTTAGAAGCTGGTTCAAAGGGGGCCACTGTGAGCTTCTCCAGAACATAATTCAGGTCCCATGGTGGTTAGATGGGTTTCCTGGGGTCCTGAGCTGCAGCACTCCCTTTAGGAATAACTTTGCAAGTAACTGAGATGGCAAAGGGGGGTCCAGAGACAGACAAGCAGAAATAGCAGCAAGGTGGGCTTTAACAGAGAAGTATGTCAACCCTGTCTGCAAGAGTTCACACAGGTATGACAGTACCAAGGGGACATCACCCTCAAAAGGGTCCAACTGTCTTTGTATTCACCATATGGAGAATCTTTTCCATTTGGACATGCAATATCTCCTAGTGTTAGGTTTCCTGACCTCCTGCAAGACTGTAAGCACATCCACGTTGTAAAGGTGTATGTAAGGAATCAGAATTCTATCACCTACAGGGTAAGGTTCAGAGATTGAATGTGGGGACAGATCAGGGATCCCTTGTCCTGTGTGAGAAGGTCCACTCTGTGAGGTAACTTGTGGTGATTGCCCCTGGCTAAATGCAGGAGGGGGAACCAATGCTGTCTTGGCCAAAAGGGAGTCACCAACAAGAGTTTTGGTTTGTCCTGCTGGATTTTCAGTCGGACTTTTTGAAGTGGGAAGGGGGGAATGCATACAGAAAAAATCCTCTTCCAAGAGATTGAGAAGGTGTCTGTTGCTCTTGACATAGGACTGGGTAGCCTGGTGCAAAAGGATGGAAATTGTCTGTTCATACGGGAGGCAAACAAATCTATCTGAGGTGTACCCCATTTGTGGACTATGTCCAGGAACACATCCCTGTGAAGCATCCATTCATGGGACTGTGACATGGACCTGCTCAAGGTGTCTGCCTGGGTGTTCTGCTCTGAAAGGATATACACTGCCTACAGAGTGACTCCCAGTTTTGTGGCAAGCTGCCACACTAGGAGAGTTAGTCTGCATAGCAAATATGATTTTGTTCCCCCCTGCTTGTTTACATACCACAGAACTGCAGTGTTGTCTGTGAACAATTTTAGTGGGCCCTGCTTCAGTGTATGTTGGAAGGCTTTCAAGGCCAGAAGAATTGCTCTCCTTTCTCTGATATTGGTATGTTCCTGTCTAATGGAGTCCGGCCAAGTGCCCTGGACTCTTAAGGAACCTATGGCTACTCCCCATCCCAGATCTGAGGCATCTGTGTACATCTCCTGTACTGGAAAGGGAGCCTGTAAGGGGAGTCCTGGGTTCCAGTTCACTTTCTTCAGCCACCACTGAATCTCTTTCCTGAGGCAAGGTAGGAAGAGGATGGGAGTGCTGTGTCCATACAGACATTAGGTACCATTGTAGCTTTCTCACGTAGAGCCTTGACAATGGCAACATGGGAATGATCAATGCCATGAGACCCAGGAATCCGAGGTACTGCCTGGCGGTCAAGGCTGTGGCCTAAAGGACAGGCAATACATACTGCCTTAAGTTTTCCACCTTTTGAGGTGGCAGAAAGGCCCTTGTGACATCTGTCCTTACCCTGCACCCCAGGAATATTTGGTCGTGAGAGGGGTTCATGTTGGACTTGGGGTAGTTTATCCTGAAACCCAGTGCTTGCGGGAGTGACATTACTGTTTGTAGATGGCATTGCTTGGATTCTGGGCAATATGCCTGGATGAGGAGGTTGTCTAAATAATGGAATATTTGAATCCCTTGAGTCCTGCAGAAGACCACCAGTGGTGCGAAGTACTTGGTGAAGACCCCTGGTGCTGTAGAAAGTCCAAAGGGCAAGGCAGAGAACTGAAAATGTGAGGACACCACAGAGAAGTGTAGGTATCTCCTGTACTTGGGCTTTATGGGGAAGTGCAGATAGAAATCCTTGATGTCCAAGGTGGCCAAGAATCCCAGAGGAGAAATCGAGGGGAAAAGGATCTGTGGAGTGAGCATACAAAAGGAGGGTACTTGCAGGAAGAGAGTGAGGTGGGAAAGGTCTAGGATTGGTCTCCAGGGACCACCTTTTCATGGGACTAGGAAGAATCTAGTATAGAAACCCTTTCCCTTTTCTGTCATAGGGACAGACTGAATTGTTCCTTGGGCCAAAAGGCTGGCTATCGTTGGCTGAAAAAGGGGGAGCTGTTCTTTGGGGGGATGTGGAATGCCCCTCAAGGTGGGTGTTGTGATCCAGGGCATGAAATAACTCTTTTCTATGATGGATAAAACCCACCTATCTGTGGTAATGATTTTCCAAACAGGACGACAGTGAGACAGCCTTAGGGATAGGGGGATGGAGTTGAGTTTTTTTTTTTGCAGTAATGGCACGTGGGTAGTCACAGACTACCTGCCCTGTCCTGAAACTGAGGCTTCTGGGCCGGAGTCTGAGCAGGTCTGGAGGAGGTTTGTTGCTTCCTGGCACTCTTTCTTCCCCTGGAAGGAGGAAGGGGAGCAGAGTGTTTCCTTATGAATTGAGTTTTTAAGGAGTAATTCCTGTGGAATTTGGGGACAGGAGAAACTAACAGGTGCTTCTGGTCCAGTAACTCCTTCCCCTTCTGTTGCAGAGTTTTGAACAACGTTTTGAACAACTCAGCCACCTTTGTCCCAAAGAGAGCAGAGTTATCCAGAGGCACATCCAAAAGTTTTGCCTTAATATCTTCAGCTAAGGGCCATAACCTTAGCCAGGAATATCTTCTCAGGACAGAGGCAGATGCAGCAGATCTGGTGGAAGCTTCAGCTGCATTGTAGCTGCACCTAATGGAATGCCTAGTGACCTGAAAAGATAGGGAAATAAGGCTGGAAATTTGTGCCTTGGCAGGAGAATCTGGGATCTCATTCATAAGTTTACTGGCTTGTCCTAAAAGGAATAGGGCATATTTAGACATATAGGTTTGAGAATTTACTGCCTTGAATGCCAAGGTAGCTGAGGAATAAATCTTTTTACCAAGGTACTCCATGGCCTTACAGTCTTTATGTGTGGGGAGAACTGAGGTGGATGAAAGCAGCTTTGAGGCCTTATCAGCAGAAACTGATACAGTGTCAGGGTCCGCTGCAGGGCACTTAAGGAATCTGGCCCCTTCAGGGACCTTGTAAAATCTGTCAGGCCTTTTAAGTGCAGGGGGGGGCGAGAGTCAGGATTAGCAGATGCTGCATTAAATGCATCCAGAAAAGCTGAACAGATTGAAGGAGCAGGGGCGTCCATCTGAAGGAGTTCATAGTATCTTTTCTGTCCCACTTGAAATATTCCCTCATATTGGAAATGGTCTACCCAAAGGTGAGATCCTTACTTGGAGAATCAGTTTCTGCATAATCTTCCTCTGGGGAGGCATAACCTAAGGGGGATAGTAACTGGGAAACATATGATAGAAGGTCTTCTGAAGAAGAATCAGAGGAGTCGTCCACTTCAGCTTGTGAAGTATCTAAGGCCTGAGGCCTAGGGCTTATCACAGGAGGAACCACTGGGGAGGATGAGGGCGTAGCAGGCCTCAGAGCCATAAAAGCATTGAAAAGGCTCTGAGAAAAGGCCTGACAGTCTGGCTGGCTCTCTGCAGAAGGAGAAACGTGCTTTGTTTTCTGTTTTCTTTTAAGGGAAGGCCTGGCGGCGTTGGCGCCAAGGTAGGCCTGTGTTCAGAAACCTGTGTAGTAGTGGAGGGATCTGTCTTGGCAGCCGGTATAAGCTGAGGTTCCCCCTCACCTTCTGTAGTCGACGTCTGTGTTACTTCTAAGGGCATGCCTTCCGCTCTGGGTTCTGCAGCTTCCCCAATGGTACCCACTGTACCCATATCAGTGGTAACCAATTGTTCCATCGGGCACAGGAGGGACATCGGGTGGAGGAGTTGCAGCAATGGATTCAGGCCTAGCAACTTTGGCCTTTGTCTTTGGTGGCTTGATGGGTTGACCAAATGGCCCCTCCACAGCTAAAGCTAAGCGCTTAAGGCGCAGATTTTCCAGGTAAATATTCAACGCATGCAGATGTTTGCGCAAGGTTTTTGGAATGAAGGCCTGGCAGATGGAGCAAGACTTATGGTCGTGCATAGGTCCTAAGCAAAAAAGGCAAAGCTCATGGGTGTCTTTATGGTGGATCTGATGACCTCACCTACACTTTCCCTTCCTGGATGACATGAACCTAAATCAAAAGAACAAAACTTCCCCAATGTGGTACTCATCTTAGAAAAGACAATCCGACGGCTGGTATGGCAGGAACAGCTGACGTTTGACTGGCGGCAGAGAAGTTCTGAAGTCTGGTATGTGCAGACATCACTTTTATGGCCCACGTTCCCTTAGCCAATGTCAGACATCCCACATACGCTGCAGTGACCAGAAGTTTTTGTATACTGGCTGGACATTCAGGTAGCAAGAGAGGAAAACTCAAGGGTTTGGAATACAGCAACATGAGAATAGAAGGACATCTGCTGGATATCCCCAAGGAGCATGATGTTGCATTCTGTGCTATAGGCACTTGTAAGAAATCTGTACCAACTGCTATGATGTTACCCACAGATGTTCTTGTTTCCAACCTCATCTAATGCCCACCAAAACTGAAGGTATGTTATTACTTTCTATACGAATTGCTAAAGAGTAATGCTACGCTATCAACCTAACAAACTCCACCACCAAACAGTCATATACACACACACACACACACACACACACACACACACACACACACACACAGTACTGGGGAGGTGGAGTGAAAGAATCCTACTGCGATCATTGTTATTGTAAAGACCCTCAATGTTCTTCTGTGTTCATCATGAGGATCATCACTACAGTGCACGCACGGTGTGAATGGGATAGGCCAGCAGTGTGACTCCACACATGTGTGAAGGTAATAGCATGCCCTGAGCTACTGCAGAGTCAAAACTCACTCTACTTTTAAACTGGACACCAAGTTTGCAAGACTTGGAGAAGTAGTGGATGGAAAACCAAGTGGCAACTTCACAACTAATCTAAGCTCTGCAGTGGCAGCAGCTGTTGTGGTGGAATGTGCCTTGACCTGCCAAATAAGATCTTGCCATAGGTAAGTAGTAGTCTAGTCTGCAGACCACTACAAGCCTAGCCAATAACCCATACTTAATTTCACTCCAGCCTCAAAGATGGTGACACGAGCTCGACCGGGGGAACATTTGAGGCTGCCCATCCAATTATCTACATTTACCTTAAACATGGCAATGCTGCTTATGCTGCTTGACATGTGCAGGAAATGTGTTCCGGAAGTGGGGAATACTCTGGAATATGAATCCATTACCTCAATTCAATGTGTCCTATTTATCAGTTGAAGAAGATTTAGTTTCTTTAGCCAGGTACTTGAGGAACCACAATACTCCCATAATGCATTATATTTTCAGCCTACTGTGAGCCTACTATCACCATATCAGAGAGTATCAAAATGTTAATATTGCACACAGCAGCAACTTTGTACAGAATAAAAGTTGCTTGTGTAAAATGCTGTTGTATCCTGACATTACTGACACTGCTGTTTATTGTTACTAGGCAAACAGTGGGGTACACTGTGACTCTGTCAGAACCAGGATCTTCTTCAGGAATAAAAACGAGAAAATACCATATCAGTTAGCTAATAAACCACACCACTGAAATGAAAAAAAAGTAAACCATTTAACTGAAAATAAATTATTTTACCTTATGAAGTAGTCTTTTTACTGATATTAAGATTTGTGTGATTTACAGTGGCAAGCAAGCTGGATAAAGAATGCCTGTTTTGTACTATACATAGTCCTTTGGGGACTCGCTCTGAACACTCTCTCTCTCTCTCTCCCACATCATTTTAACAATATCTAACAATTTATGGTTTGTTTCTCTACCCCACTGCTCCTACCAGTCCAAGTGTAATCTTGTTGTCATCTGCAACTGCCTTGAGATCATTTAAATGCTGAGAATGTCTGTAACTTGGCTCCTCTAGGTTTCTTGCATTTGCCTCACTGCTTTATATCACATATTTCATGCACTGCACATCTCCCTGACTGGTCATGTCCTTCATATCCCTGTTATCCTCAAAATCCATCCGAAATACATTAGACCTAACTTATGTGCAGTATCCTATTTTTATCTAATGCCGTGGCTTACAGTACCTTATAGACTCTGTTCAGTGATTCAGAACCAAATAAATAAATGCTAACAGGAAAGTTCCACTTAACTTGTGTAACAAGCAGGTCTGAGTAAATTAAGCACATACAAAAAATATACCCCAACATACAACTTAACGCAACAAAACCCATATACAGGGACAGACAGACAAAATGTTTAAAAAGGGAAGTCATTTGTCAAAATTTATCTTTTTGGCTTTAAGCCCTTCTTTTAGCAAACTATTAATGCATGTCTGGCTATTTCAACTATTCATCCACAGTGCATTCCAGTAATAAGTAACCTATTAAATAAAACAGGAAAACTGCATTTTTTTTCTTCGTCTGTAACACAGAATTACAACTTTGGAATCTGAGAAAAAGTATGACTTTTTAAACTGATAAATAGTAACTGAGTAGTCAGATTATCAAGGACTGTTTTAACACTGGTTAAACAGCTTGCTCACCAAAGAGTATGAATTCATAACCCTAAATAAAAGTCTTATTTCTACTGCACTGATGTTCTGATTCAAAATGTCCTACATGAGCAAGCAGAGTTTGCAACTGCAAATTGCCTGTCATGTCATACGTGTCTTTACTGTAGCACTGAATGCTACTGCTACTTGCCTGTCATATCATACATATGTGTTTACTGTACCATTGCATTGTTACTGTTACCTGCCTGTCATGTCATACATACGTGTTTACAGTAGCTTTGCATTGTTACTGCTACTTGCCTGTCATGTCACACATACGTGTTTACAACATTGTAAACTGCTACTTGCCTGTCTTGTCATACATGTGTCTTTACTGTAGCAATGTACTGGTGCTTTTCTCCCCAGTCCCCTCAGCAAATGGGGTCACCCATGTACGGCAGAAGGAACAGATGACAAGTTTGGAGACCTTGGAACTTGTAACAAAAGTTACAAAAACAGATTCTGATAGAACATTAGTACCACCTCGCTCACCATGTCAAGACTACTTTTCTACCAAATGAACAGTTGCAGAACCTACTTTACTTAGAATTTGTATTAGTGAACACTAACTTATTGGTTGGTGAACTTATCCAAATAGACTATTTTCCTCACCCTCACAAAACATGCCTTATGTCTATTTTATGCTTTGTTTACACTCTGTCACCATATTTGGACATTATGCTCAAGGAAGAATGTTCCAAACATCCACCCCCCCCTTCCGTTAAATGCTTCCTTTTATCTCCTCTGAGCTAACCACACTGCATTTTTAATTGCATCCTGCTTTAGCCATGTATATGTCTTTTTTTACTCATCAGAACTCTGTGGATCGATTCCCTGAATGCACGTCAGTGTTTCCATCTTATGTTCTCGTTCTTTTTTTAAGACTGGATTCTTTATGGACTCTTCTAGTATATTTTTGTATAAATCAAAGTCAGAGTAAATATATTGGCATTTAGAAAGCACAGTTGTGTACACTTACCATAAATGTAGATGTTCAAGTGTAGTCACTGTTGCAGTCATCACATTTGGGTTATCCATGCCAGGGTAGCCCTCGGCCAGCCAGAATACCACAGGCTTAGCATTTCTGAGTCGGTTGCTGTCACTTCAAGAATGACGTCAGGTTGTCAGTAGTATAAAGTAAGGCAGCAGACACCATTACATCAGTTTTTCTAGCCCTGTCAGGAGCCCCCAAGTGGGAGACAGGTTACAGTGGAAGAACCTCACCAGTTGAAACTAAATACCAAAATGTCCCTTGTAAGGAAAGAGAGCGAGAGAGAGAAGGAGTTGGAGGGAGGGAAACCAGGACTGCAACAGTGAATACACTCAAACATCTACATTTATTGTAAGTGTACACAAATGTACCATGTTCTTCATGTTTCACTGTTGCAGTCATCACATTTGGGTTGATTCCCAAAGCTGAGGAAAAGGGTGGAGGCAGTCAAGGAGACTAGGGGCTGGCTAGGATGCCCTGCAAGACTGCAGTGGCAAAGCCTGCCCTGGATTTGGAGAAGACAGGCAGGTGGTAATGTTTGGTGAAAGTGTGAACAGATGTCCAGGTGGCAGCCTCCAGGATATCCCTGGTGGGGATTCCTCTGATGAAAGCTGCAGAGGTGCAGGTGGCTCTGGTGGAGTGAGTCCTGACCCCCTTAGAGGGAGGCTTTCCATGTTGCTTGTAACAGAAATGGATGCAGTGTGTTATCCATTTAGAAATTGTTTGCTTGGAGTTGGCTTTGCCCTCTGACCATACAGCAAAGCTAACCAGCAATTGATCAGACTTTCTGAATGATTTAGTCCTGTCTAGATAGAATCTGCGCTGTCTGTGCAAATCTGGAGAGTGCAGGATCCTTTCCCCCTTGTTCTGTGGGTTAGGGAAAAAGGTGGGCAACACCACTTTGGGCATGACGGATGGGTTAGTCCTGAGGGAAACTCTGTCAGCATGGAAGATGATGAAGGGCTCCACAGCCATGAGTGCTTGTAGCTCGAAGACCCTTCTGGCTAAAGTGAGGGTCAGAAGAAAAGCAGTCTTCCAGGAAAGAAATTTTAACTCTGCTGAAGATGCTGGTTTGAAGGGGGGCAGGGTGAGCTTTTCCAACACAAAGTTATGGCCCCACGCTGGGTTAGGTGCTCTTCTGGGTGGCATCAAGTTGCTAGCCCCTCTTAGGAATTGTTTTATCAGAGGGTGTGAGAAAAGGGGGTTGCTCAATGAAGAAATGAGCAGAGATAGCAGAGGCATGAATTTTAATAGAGGAAAAAGAGAGACCACTGTGTAGCAGGTCAGCTAGGTAATCCAGGATGAGAGGGAGGGAGGGTTGTGCCGTATCGGCTCCCTTAGCCTGAACCCAGGTGCAGAACCCTTTCCATTTTTCACCATAAGACTTTCTAGTGGTAGGGCATCTGGCCTCACGTATAACATCTAGAACCTGTTTACTGAGGTTGGCATATTGATGAGTGGTTAAGAAATAAGTCAAGCTGCCAAACTGAGGGTCTGCAATTGGGGATGCATGAATTCTCCTTCCCTCTGGGTCAGGAGGGTTGGGGTCTGAGTGAGATGCCATGGTGGCAGTGGGGACAGGCTGCGCAGTAGTGGGTACCAGTGCTGGTGAGGCCAGTCTGGAGCAATAAGAATTGTCCTTGGTTTTTCCTCCCTTATTTTGAGCAGTACCCTGGTAATGACAGGTAGTGGAGGAAAGGCATAGAGGCTGACCCAGGGGAAGGACAGGGCATCCACTTTCCAGGCCATGCAGCGAGGCTCCCTGGTGCAGGACTTGCTGAGCTTGTGCTTGGTGTGGAAGGCAAAGAGGTCGACCTTATGCCCCATTTCTGAGTTATTAGGGTGAAGGTTCTTTTCTCTAGCTGCCACTCGTGTGGGTCCAGAAGATTTCTGCTTAAGTGATCTGCCAGAGAGTCTAGAGAACCTGGCAGGAATTGTGCTATCAGGTGTAGTTGCATGGCAGAGGCTGTGTGCCAAAGGGTCATAGAGGGTAGGAGTGAGTCCCTCCCCGCTTGTTGATACACCACATCACAGCGGTGTTGTCTGTTTTGATAAGGAGGGCCCCTGGGGAGAGAAGGGGCCTGAAAGCTGTCAATGCGTGCTGAACGGTTAACATCTCTTTTTGGCTGATGTGCAGATGGATTTACTGTGGTCTCCATTGGCCCTGTATGCATCTGCCGTCCAGGTGTGCACCCCAGGCATAGTCTGATGCATCTGTGGTGAAGGTCTGGGTGGTGGGAGGTGGTGAGAAAGGTAGTCCCTTGTTGTGGGAGCATGCTGCTGCCCACCAAAGAAAATCTTTCCTGAGGCAAGGTATCATGGGTATAAGAGTTTCCAGGTCTGGAGAGTGTTGACACCAAAGGCTTTTTAGGTACCACTGAAGGTTTCTCATATACAGTCTGGCATATGGAATGAGTAGAATGCAAGATGCCATGAACCCCAGAGCTTGCAGGATTTTCCTTGCAGATAACTGGAGTCTGCTGGCTAGTTGACAGAAGTAGGCTGTCATGTAAGTTTGCTTTTCTGGTGTAAGGAATGCCATCTGGGATGCTGTGTCCAGGCTTGCTCAGAGGAATATAATCCTTTGGGTGGGTACTAGTTTGGATTTCTTTTCATTGATAGTATACCCTAGGGAGGTCAGTAGGGACTTTACAAAGGCCAGGTGTTTGAGCAGCTTTTCCTGTCTGCCTGAATTAGGCAGTCGTGTAAATATGGGTAAATTTGGATATTCCTTTGTCTGCAAAAGGCAATGGCCGGAAACAGACATTTTGTGAAAACTCTGGAAGCAGTAGATAAGCCAAAGGTAAGTGCAGATAACTGAAAGTGCAGAGATCCTGCCCTGAAATGTAGGTATTACCTGCATGATTCCCCGATAGAAATGTGGAGGTAGGCCTCTAAGGTCTAGGGTGCCTAGCCAAGCATCCTTGGAGAACATGGGTAGCAGTTGCTGGAGGGTGAGCATTTTGAACTTTGGTATCACCAGGAAGGTGTTTACAATGGATAGATCGAGGATGAGGCACCAGGTGCCCTCTTTTCTGGGTACCAGAAAAAGTCTTAAGTAGAAACCTTGGCCTTTCTGTTCTGCAGGAACGTGCTCGATTGCCCTTATAGAGAGCAGGGAAAGGACTTGCTTTTGTGCCTCTGCCTAATGGTTTGGAAGTAGATCTGGGAACCCTTTTGGGGTTGGAAGAGTGTGAAAGAAAATTTGTATCCCTGGGACACTTATGTTGAGGACCCAATGGTCGCTGGTAATGGTGGCCAGGTGCTTGCGTGAAAGGAGAGTTTTCCTACTAGGGGGTAAGTGAAAGTGGGCAGATAGAGGGGGTGGTGGAGGAGAGTCATTGTGAGTTCTTACCATGAGGGGGTGGCTTACAACTCTCTGTGTTTGAAGTGGAAGAATTCCACTGTTGTAATCTCTGCATTCCCTGTGGCTGCTGTCTAGAGGGTCTGCTTCCACGGGGTTTGGGCTGAACTAACCTGGTGGGAGCAGGAAAGGTCCAATGCTTGGAGGAGCAATGCCTACTGAACCTGGGTGGCTGGTTCAGTAAGAAATTCTTAACTGTCTGCAAAGATTTAGCTTTTTCTTCCATCTTTTTTAAGACCTCCCCTGCCTTAGTGCCAAATAAGTTGTCTTTGTGCAAGGGTGCATCCAACAATTTAGATTTAACATGGTCTGCCAAGGGCTGTTCCTTAAGCCATGCATGCCTTCTAAGGACAGAACCAGTGACTGCTGCCCTACAAGAAGTTTCTAGGGTGTTAAAACCACAGTGTAAGGTGTGCTTAGTTACTTGACTTGCAGAATGCATTAACTCTTATAACTTTTAGATTCTGCACAAGCAGGAAAGTAAGACACTTTTTGTTTAAGGAGTTCCATGGTAGGTTACTGAAATTTTAGCAAATGGAACTGGCAATTTAGTGCTCTGACAGCAAGAGTAGCAGAGGTGTATACTTTTTAACCCCATCTGTCTAGTGTTCGGGAATCCCTATCTGAGGGGGTGGGATTCTTAGCAGAGGTTGCTTTAATACCTTTAGGCGCTTGAGAAATTACCTCAGGGTCAGCAGTAGGATTTTTGAAAAGAAATTTATGCGAGTCAGGGACTCTAATATCGGTCAGGTTTTCTGGGTGCAGGAGGTAGGGTGTCAGGAGTCAAAGTGGATTCCAGGAAAACATCGTCCACAACATCCAGGACTGGGGGAATGGCCAGGAGTTTGTGCTTTGGAAGATCTAAGAATTCCCTGAGCCTCTTTTTAAACTGAGGGTAGTCCTGACATTCCTATTGGAAATGCTCCCTTTAGGTATGAAGGGTTTCCCCAAAGGAAAAGTCCTCGGTGGAGAGGCTGAGGGAATGGAATCCTCTGCATCAGAATCCCCATAAGCAAAAAGGGGTTGCATGTCTTCATATTCAGATGCATCAGAGTCATCAGACTCCTGTTCAGCCAAAACTACTGGGGAAAAATCTCCTTTTCTTTTGGAAGGGGTAGCTTGGCTTCCCCTGATAAGCATGATAAGGTCTTCTGCCATTTTAAGCATTTGAGACTGAGGCAAGGAAGCAGGTGCCTGAGGGTGGGTCGTCAGTTTCTTGGGTGTTGTTCGTGCCCTGGGCCTTAGAAACTCAGTCGTTTTTGAAAGAACAGTAGATGCAAAGAAGTCGCCGGTTTGTGTCGAGAATCGGTAGTGCGAAGTACTTCCTCGGAAGCTGGTGCCTGCTCAGCGGCTCCGGACCCATCCAAGGGAGAGAGACAACTACAGGATCCTTCGTCGAAGAAGAGTTTTGTGGCATACCGGACTCTGAAAGGGTCTCAGTAGCAGCCTGTGAATCCACAGAAGCGGACATCGAGGCTGTGAAAGCGCCTCACTGAGGACCGGAGAACTGACAACTAGCTTAACGGAAGTGTCGTTGGTAGGCTTTGACCTGTGTGGTCTGTCTCTGTCTTTATCCTTATGTTTTTTTTAAGAAGATCTGCTGTTGGATGGCTTACCGAAGCCATATCAGAATTTGAGGACTGTAAGCGAAAATATCCATCTGCAATAAGGGCCCAACAACGTATAGTTTTGGCATTGAACAAAGCACAAAAGCAACAGCAGGGGATGTCGTTGTCTGGGCCTAAGCAAGTGACGCAGTAAGAATGAAAGTCTCGATGTGGAATTTGCTTTCCACAGGTGAGACAATTGTTAACTTTTTCTGACATCGGTTAGTGCAAGAAAAAAGGATCCTCAACAGGGTACTTAGCTTTAGAAGACTTCAGCTTCAATTTGGAAGACGAACTCAGGTGAAGTCCGACCGGCACTCGTGCAAACTGCTTCTGTTTCGGGCTCCGCAGCAAGAAAGACTGATGTAATGGTGTCGGCTACCTTACTTTATACTACTGATGACCTGACATCACTCCTGAAGCGACAGCAGCCGACGCAGAAATACTAAGCCTCTGGGATTCAGGCTGGCCGAGGGCTACCCTGCCAGGGATAACCCAAATGTACAAGGACAAAATGACTGACTTCAACAATTGGCCAAGCTTCTGGTGTCATTCTAAGGGGATTCAGTATCTGTCTACCTGGGATGACATGATCAACAAACCACGATGCTTTGCCAAAGATTGCCTGCACCTGTCACCCTTGGGATTCCGGATACTGTATAAGGCTCATGCCACCCCTATAGTGCCTTTTTTAGGCAAGGTTCAAATGACAAATTCACCACCTTAACAGGTACAAGCAAGCAAAACCTGAGGGAAATGCTACTCAGTGCTAGAAGTCTAAACCTTAAAATGCATTAATTCGAGGCACTCCTTAAAATGGAGAACATCGACATCTGTGCAGTGACAGAGACCTGGTTCAAGGCTCCAGAGAGCACCCCTGCATTACCAGGCTAGAATTCATACCACACCTTTCGGGCACCTAACCTGGACAGAAACACTAAAGGTGGAGGCGTGTCCATATTCATTCAGGATATCCACACTTCCAGGCTAGTTGCTCAGCATAATGCATCTGAGATTATCCAGGTGCAGCTAACTCTGGGCAAGACCACAATCCAAATTGTAACTTGCTACAGATCCCCCCACCATGCCCCAGGATTCCCACTCCTCAATTCTTGATACACTGGAAAATATTAGGGTACAACCCAATACCCCAATAATGGGCGATTTCAACTACCCCACCATTAACTGGGAAAACTACTCATGTACCAACTCTTTTGCTCAATGTTTTCTGGAATTCATAAATTCCAATGCCTTGGAGCAACTTAACCACACCCCCACAAGGGGCAACAATATCCTAGACCTGGTCATTACCAACATGGGCAATCGGTGTTCTATACCAGAGGTCAATTCCTCGTTGGTCAGATCAGACCACAAGTTAATCACCTTAGACATCCACATCCCGCTCCCATCCCCATTAGGGAAACCACCATAAAAAAGTTCTCCAAAGCCAACTTCATGTTTCTTAAGGCAGAAGTGGCAAACTTCACGGCACCCATGCAGACGGACAATAGAGGTACGACTGCTGAGTCCTACACAAATGCACTTTATAAGCACTTACATGAGTGCATGGATCGTGCTATCCCTAACAGAACCAAGATGCTATCCTTCAAAAAAAGGAAGCCAATCTGGTGATCCCCTGCCATAAACAAACTCTACAACAGAAGAAAGAAACTGTTGCAAAAAAGAGCAAAATCTCATGATTGGAGAAACTCCCTGGTCAGCCTCATTAAGAAGCTAAGATCGCTCATAAAATTCTCCAAAGCTAGTTACGAAAACAAAATCGCGATTGATTCTAAAGACAACCACAAAGCATTCTATAGCTATGTCAAGAATCTCAATGGCAACACTCAGATCTGCTCTGAGTTACAGCACAACGGCACTAAATATACAGAACCAACTGATATTGCCAACATCCTGGCAGACAGATTCAGTGCTAACTTTACCCGCCTCTCACCCCCTAAAGGGCCCATCTCTATACTGGAAGAATGCAAAGTTCCTGTAATCACGGCTGCACAGGTAAAAACCACACTCTCCAAAGCCAAGAACACAGCATCCATGGGACCTGACAACATCCCAGGCTGCATTCTACACGAACTGCAGAATGAACTGGCACCCCACATAAGCACCGTGTTCAATCATAGCCACACCTCAGGCTTTCTGCCCACTGAATGGCGCACAGCAACGGTTATCGCACTCCACAAGGGGGGAGCCACCACGGACCCCAGGAACTACCACCCCATTAGCCTAACGAGCCTGGTCTGCAAGGCCATGGAACGTATCATCATGGATCTTATAATCAAAGACATTGGCAATCTCCAAACTCTGGACGCCACTCAGTTCTGGTTTGTAAAAGGTAGATCATGTCTCCTAATTCACCAAAGCTGTAGAAGAGGGTTAGGTGGTTCACACAGCCTATCTAGATCTCGCCAAGGCTTTTGACACCATCTCCCACTCTGGAATTATAGATAAACTCACTAAACTAGGTATAAATCCCTAAGTCACAAGATGAGGTGCCAACTGGCTCACTGACAGAACCCACACTGCGAAAGTAGCAGACTCCAAATCTGACTTCAGACCAGTGACAAGTGGAGTACCACAGGGTTCTGTCCTGGGTCCTCTCCTGTTTGGTATCTACTTTTCTGAAGTACAGGCTAACAAAGAAGGTCTTTGGCCAACAAAGTTCACAGATGACTGCAAACTTGGAGCCATAATCGAAACTCCTAATGATGTGGACATCCTACAAAAGGGCCTCATGGAGACAGATGCCTGGTGTGAAAGCCATGGCCTCAAGCTCAATGCCAAAAAGTGCATTGTCATCCCCTTTGGTAAAAATTCTGTACCCATGAGCTACCACATAGGTGATAGTCTACTTAACACCGAAAGTGTGATAAGAGACCTTGGGACACAGGTGGACTGTAGACTCCTTTGATAATCACATCACCACAGTAGTCAAGAAATCCTTCAACGAGGCACACCTCATCACAAAAGGGTTCTCATCCAGGAAAAAAAGAGGTCATTGTTCCCTTCTACTCATCACTCATTAGACCCATTATAGAATACAACGCCCTTTTTGGTATGTATCTCACAAGACATCTACAACAACTGGAAAGGCCGCAGAAATACCTCACAAAGATGATTATTGGCCTAACAGATGCCCTACGCAGACCATCTCAAAAAACTCCACCTTTACTCTGTCGCATATCGGCTACTCAGAGGCGATCTCTGCCTAACACCCAGAGCTGTTTGACATGCTCCACTTAAAGAAATCCCAATCCCTCTAAACTACACGCTCTAGGGACCTACACCTTGTCACTACAATAAACAGAGCATGCTGGAGGGACAGATTCCTGTCTCAGAGACTTCCCATACTCTGGAACAAACTACCTGTCTATATCAAACAAAGCTCCTCATTAGCACTCTTCATGAAAAATCTTGATGACTGGAAGGGAAATAGGAAATTCACCCCGGGGATCACCTCTGTGGCTCTGTTCGACAGGAGCAAAGGAAAATAATTTTCTTGGGTGGCAAAAGGCAGGGTACCGTTTTAGCTAGGCTTACGCCCAAGGGCCAATAGCCTAGTACCTGCCTAAGAAATGTGATGACTGCAACAGTGAAACACAAAGAACATCTACAAACGTGTAGCCTAAACAAAATTTTGTGCATCAGCTCAGTTCTTGAGATTACAAAGGAAAGTGAAAACACATACAAGTACAGGGATCAACGTAACTAACGAATACAATACTACTCCCAATACACGCAAGAAAGAGCAGAGACATTTACCAACACTCATACATGAAAATACTCTCACTCGAGTGAAATTAACTACCCTATTTAAAGTAATACAAAACATACTACAGATTGAAATGCCTAAGTTATTTGTCTAATATTGCACTTGAGTGAGTTAAATAATACTGACTACAGATATAATAAATAAATATTGCACTTACTTGGAATATATGTAAGTATATATTGCACAAATAAGTAAACATTGGCTTATTATGTGTCCAGAACACTGGGACTAGTGCCCGAGTTCAGAAGTCTAATCACAGTGGGGTAGGAACGGTTATTGAATCTTGTAGTCCTGCAGCGGATGCTGTGATATCTCCTGGCCAATGCCGGATGCTTAAACAGTCCATGTGCAGGATATGTGTTGTCCTGTATTATTTTGGAGGTCTTTCTGATGCTTCTTGCAGAATTCAGATGTATCGATGGAAGACTGGAACCTATTATCTTCTCTGCAACCCTCACAACTCTTTATAGTGCCTTCCTTTCTGTAACTGTGCAGCTTCAAAAACCACACTGTGAAGCTGCAGGTGAGGATACTCTCTATTGCACCTCTACAGAAGGTGGAGAGAATAAGAGGAGGAAGCTTAGCTTTTTTTCAGCCTTCTTAAAAAGTGGAGGCATTGGTGCGATTTCTTGACTAGTTGGCTGGTGTTTCCTAATCACGAGAGATATGTGTACACCCAAGAATTTCGTACTCTTAACCCTCTCCATATACTCACCATTGATCCTGAGCACTGGGTGGCTTGTTCTCCTTTTCCTGAAGTCGATGATAATCTCTTGGATGTTGCTTATACTCAGGTCATGGTTGTTCCGCTACCACCAACTGATCAGAGATGCCACCTCCTCTCTGCACGTCCTTTCATCCTCCTTTGTCGAGGTGAGCAATTACTTACTCTTTATAACATCCCCAACGGTGTCAACAGCATGTAATACATTCTGTAGCCTTTGATGCTACATTGCAATTCATATATTTTGAAGCCTCTGATGT